>NC_071273.1:25501571-25509071 GCF_023375685.1 Ictalurus furcatus
CACACTCCATACACACACCTTCCATATAATACACATCCTACACACACCATACACACATCCTACACACACACACACACACACACACACACACCATACACATCCTACACAGACCATACACAGCATACACATCCTACACACTCCATACACACACACCATACACACACCTTCCATATAATACACATCCTACACACACCATACACACATCCTACACACACACACACACACACACACCATACACATCCTACACAGAGCATACACACCATACACATCCTACACACTCCATACACACACCTTCCATATAATACACATCCTACACACACACACACACACACCATACACATCCTACACAGACCATACACACCATACACATCCTACACACTCCATACACAAACCATACACACACCATACACACACCTTCCATATAATGCACATCCTACATACACACACACACACACACCATACACATCCTACACAGACCATACACACCCTACACACTCCATACATAAACCATACACACACCATACACACACCTTCCATACAATACACATCCTGCACACACCATACATCCTACACACACCATACACACACCATACACATCCTACACACTCCATACACACACCATACACATCCTACACACTCCATACACACACCATACACATCCTACACACACCATACACACACCATACACATCCTACACACTCCATACACACACCATACACATCCTACACACTCCATACACACAGCATACACATCCTACACACTCCATACACACATCCTACACACACCATACACACAGCATACACATCCTACACACTCCATACACACATCCTACACACACCATACACACAGCATACACATCCTACACACTCCATACACACATCCTACACACACCATACACACACCATACACATCCTACACACACCATACACATCCTACACACTCCATACACACAGCATACACATCCTACACACTCCATACACACATCCTACACACACCATACACACACCATACACATCCTACACACACCATACACATCCTACACACTCCATACACACAGCATACACATCCTACACACTCCATACACACATCCTACACACACCATACACACACCATACACATCCTACACACACCATACACACACCTTACACACACCATACACATCCTACACACACCATACACACACCATACACATCCTACACACACCATACACACACCATACACACACCATACACATCCTACACACACCATACACACACCATACACATCCTACACACACCATACACATCCTACACACACCATACACACACCATACACATCCTACACACACCATACACATCCTACACACACCATACACACACCATACACATCCTACACACACCATACACACACCATACACATCCTACACACACCATACACATCCTACACACACCATACACACACCATACACATCCTACACACACCATACACATCCTACACACTCCATACACACATCCTACACACACCATACACACACCATACACACACCATACACATCCTACACACACCATACACATCCTACACACTCCATACACACATCCTACACACACCATACACACACCATACACATCCTACACACACCATACACACACCATACACATCCTACACACAGCATACACACATCCTACACACTCCATACACACATCCTACACACACCATACACACACCATACACATCCTACACACTCCATACACACACCATACACATCCTACACACTCCATACACACATCCTACACACTCCATACACACATCCTACACACTCCATACACACACCTTACACACACCATACACATCCTACACACTCCATACACACATCCTACACACACCATACACATCCTACACACACCATACACACACCTTACACACACCATACACATCCTACACACTCCATACACACATCCTACACACACCATACACATCCTACACACACCATACACACACCTTACACACACCATACACATCCTACACACTCCATACACACATCCTACACACACCATACACATCCTACACACACCATACACACACCTTACACACACCATACACATCCTACACACTCCATACACACATCCTACACACGTCACACACACCATACACATCCTACACACACCATACACATCCTACACACTCCATACACACACCATACACATCCTACACACTCCATACACACACCATACACACTCCATACACACATCCTACACACACCATACACACACCATACACATCCTACACACACCATACACACACCATACACATCCTACACACAGCATACACACATCCTACACACTCCATACACACATCCTACACACACCATACACACACCATACACATCCTACACACTCCATACACATCCTACACACTCCATACACATCCTACACACTCCATACACACATCCTACACACTCCATACACACACCTTACACACACCATACACATCCTACACACTCCATACACACATCCTACACACACCATACACACACCTTACACACACCATACACATCCTACACACTCCATACACACATCCTACACACACCATACACACACCTTACACACACCATACACATCCTACACACTCCATACACACATCCTACACAAACAATACACACACCATACACACACCTTACACACATAATTCACACACCATACAGACACAAAACACACAAAATACACAATCTAAGCACCATACACACACACACACACACACACACATCATCATACACACTCTATGAAATATACATACATAAATATAAGAGAGAGAGAGAGAGAGAGATAAAGGGTGTGTCATACCTTCAGCACTCAGGCCCTGTACACTGACTCCTCTGGCTTCCAGAAATGTTAGACAAGACTCCACATTCTCAATCTGAAACACACACACACATACACACACACACAAGTCTGATAAGTGTGTCAGAGCAGAAAGCCATCACAAGTAATCCTGACTCACCGTTTATAAGAATTATAATATCGTTCTTGTGTGTGTGTGTGTCTGTGTGTGTGTGT
The DNA here is from genome assembly GCF_023375685.1 of Ictalurus furcatus. Taxonomy (NCBI): domain Eukaryota; kingdom Metazoa; phylum Chordata; class Actinopteri; order Siluriformes; family Ictaluridae; genus Ictalurus; species Ictalurus furcatus. The sequence continues at coordinate 25,504,604 of NC_071273.1, forward strand.
GTGTGTGTGTGTGTGTGTGTGTGCGAGATGCATGCCAGCGTTGATGATGTCATACCCTCACAAAAGACGCCGCTGTGGCAGAAAATCAGACACACACTCAATCACGACCCTCGTACGACCCCAGAGGGCATTCTCTACACATACACACACACACACACACACACACACACACACAGTCAGTCGGATACAGTGGCGTCAGTGTGTCACACCTACACCAGTGACACACTCAGGTCAGAGCTTGTGGTCCACGCGAGGGTCGTAATAATACAAAGGCCAACTGAGAGTATGCTAATCACACACACACACACACACACACACACACACACACACGCACACACACTGCACTTTATTATAAAGAATGACTTACATTGTGTGTGCAGCCAACGGGAAATGTCACAAACTGCTGAACACACACACACACACACACACACACACACTGATTATGGCAAGTGACAGGCATCCCCGAGTCAATATGGGTGGAGCTTAAACTATATTTCATCAGTCAACCTATTAGTAAATGGTCTGCACGTATGTAGTGCTTTATTTAACCTTACTGGTTCTACAAAGTTCTTTACACTGTTTATCATTCACTTAATCCTGATGTTCTACATGCAAGATGTTTCTCAGAACATTATTCGCTCAAATAACTAGTCAGAACAGCAGTGTTTAGTATGTGTTTATTTAGAATGACAGTGTTTGGTTAGTTAGTTGGTTAGTTAACTGTGTTAATGGGTTAACTGAATTTGTGAATAACTGATCAAGTATAATTTTCAAATATAACAAATCCAAGTCATATTAGCGTGCATGCACGCACACACACACACACACACACACACACACACACACACACAAACATAGGGGTTATTTACACTGGAGCAGTAACTCAGTCAGTTTACAGACTTCACAGCACACAAACCAATCCTGCTCTCTCTCTCTCTCTCTCTCTCTCTCTCTCACACACACACAAACACACACACACACACACACACACACAGAGCTCATAAACCTGCAGCCGTTCCACACGTGTGACCATAAATATTATTTATAGGAAATATTTATTATTTGCCACTGAAGATATATTCATAATTAAAGACAGATCAGTGGAGAATTACACACCCCTGCAACATGACACTGCACTTACACACACACTTACACACTTACACACACACTTACACTACACTTACACACACTTACACACACACTTACACTACACTTACACACACACTTACACACTTACACACACACACACACTTACACTACACTTACACACACACTTACACACTTACACACACACACTTACATTACACTTACACACACACACACACACTTACACTACACTTACACACACACTTACACACACCCCTGCAACATCACACTGCACTTACACACACACTTACACACACACCCCTGCAACATCACACTACACTTACACACTTACACACACACCCCTGCAACATCACACTGCACTTACACACTTACACACAAACCCCTGCAACATCACACTACACTTACACACTTACACACACACCCCTGCAACATCACACTGCACTTACACACTTACACACACACCCCTGCAACATCACACTGCACTTACACACTTACACACACACCCCTGCAACATCACACTACACTTACACACTTACACACAAACCCCTGCAACATCACACTACACTTACACACTTACACACAAACCCCTGCAACATCACACTACACTTACACACACACACTTACACACACACTTACACACACACCCCTGCAACATCACACTACACTTACACACTTACACACAAACCCCTGCAACATCACACTACACTTACACACTTACACACAAACCCCTGCAACATCACAATACACTTACACACACACACTTACACACACACTTACACACACACCCCTGCAACATCACACTACACTTACACACACACACTTACACACACACCCCTGCAACATCACACTACACTTACACACACACCCCTGCAACATCACATTACACTTACACACACACTTACAGTGCATCCAGAAAGTATTCACAGCGCTTCACTTTCTCCACATTTTGTTACGTTACAGCCTTATTCCAAAAAGGATTAAATTCATTATTTTCCTCAAAATTCTACAAACAACACCCCATAATGACAACATGAAAGAAGTTTGTTTGAAATCTTTGCAAATTTATTAAAAATAAAAAACAAAAAAGCACACGTACATAAGTATTCACAGCCGTTGCTCAGTACTTCGTTGAAGCACCTTTGGCACCAATTACAGCCTCAAGTCTTTTTGAGTATGATGCTATAAGCTTGGCACACCTATTTTTGGGCAGTTTCTCCCATTCTTCTTTGCAGGACCTCTCAAGCTCCATCAGGTTGGATGGGGAGCGTCGATTCACAGCCATTTTCAAATCTCTCCAGAGATGTTCAATCGGGTTCAAGTCTGGGCTCTGGCTGGAACATTCAAGGACCTTCACAGAGTTGTCCTGTAGCCACTCCTTTGTTATCTTGGCTGTGTGCTTAGGGTCGTTGTCCTGTTGGAAGATAAACCTTCGCCCCAGTCTGAGGTCCAGAGCGCTCTGAAGCAGGTTTTCATCAAGGATGTCTCTGTACATTGCTGCATTCATCTTTCCCTCGATCCTGACTAGTCTCCCAGTTCCTGCTGCTGAAATACATCCCCACAGCATGATGCTTCCACCACCATGCTTCACTGTAGGGATGGTATTGGCCAGGTGATGAGTATTGCCTGGTTTCCTCCAGACATGACGCTTGCCATTCAGGCCAAAGAGTTCAATCTTTGTTTCATCAGACCAGAGAATTTTGTTTCTCATGGTCTGAGAGTCCTCCAGGTGCCTTTTGGCAAACTCCAGGCGGGCTGTCATGTGCCTTGTACTGAGGAGTGGCTTCCATCTGGCCACTCTACCATACAGGCCTGATTGGTGGAGTTCTACAGAGATGGTTGTTCTTCTGGAAGGTTCTCCTCTCTCCACAGACACGCTGGAGCTCTGTCAGAGTGACCATCGGGTTTTTGGTCACCTCCCTGACTAAGGCCCTTCTCCCCCGATCGCTCAGTTTGGCCGGGCGGCCAGCTCTAGGAAGAGTCCTGGTGGTTCCGGACTTCTTCCATTTACGGATGATGGAGGCCACTGTGCTCAGTGGGATCTTCAATGCTGCAGAAATGTTTCTGTACCCTTCCCCAGATCTGTGCCTCAATACAATCCTGTCTCGGAGGTCTACAGACAATTCCTTGGACTTCATGGCTTGCTTTGTGCTCTGACATGCAGTGTTAACTGTGGGACCTTATATAGACAGGTGTGTGCCTTTCCAAATCATGTCCAATCAACTGAATTTACCACAGGTGGACTCCAGTCAAGTTGTAGAAACATCTCAAGGATGTTCAGTGGAAACAGGATGTACCTGAGCTCAATTTTGAGTGTCATGGCAAAAGCTGTGAATACTTATGTACATGTGCTTTTTTTTGTTTTTTAATAAATTTGCAAAGATTTTAAACAAACTTCTTTCACGTGGTCATTATGGGGTGTTGTTTGTAGAATTCTGAGGAAAATAATGAATTGAATCCATTTTGGAATAAGGCTGTAACATAACAAAATGTGGAAAAAGTGAAGCGCTGTGAATACTTTCTGTGTGTGCGTATGTGTGTGTGTGTGTGTGTGGGTGTGTGTGTGTGTGTGTGTGTCAGAGCTACAGTCCAAGCATAACACACATTCAACAAAAGATACAAAAACTGTATTTTTCTCTCTCTGTCTCTTTTTCTCCCTCTCTCTCGGTCACTCTCTCTGTCTGTCTCTCTCCCTCACTCTGTGTCTGTCTCTCCTGGTTTGAAGTTTTGGGTTCTGTAAATATGGAAAGTCATGTTGTCTGTTTTTCATTTTCAGAATATTAGCAGATATAGTCTATCTGTTCATCTGTCTGTCTGTTCTACTCTTCTTATATACAAACAGACAGAAAATAGACATAATAGGTGGATAGACATGCAGATTGACAGAAAAAAGAGAAAGACTGGACATATAGATAGGCAGAAGGAACAGACAAACAAACAGATCAGATAGATAGATAGATAGATAGATAGATAGATAGATAGATAGATGGGTCAGTTCAGCAGACAGAAAGACAGATGCTTCAGATGGGTAAGACAGACAGAAAGATCAGACACAGACAAATCAGGTAAACAGACAGATGGAGCAGATTGATCAGACAGACAGATCCATTAGACAGACAGATAGACAGATGGATCAGACAGACATATCAGTTAGACAGATGGATCAGACATACAGATCTGTTAGACAGACAGATAGACAGATGCATCAGACAGACATACCCATTAGACAGATAGATCTGACTGACAGGTCTGATAGACATACAGACAGACACATGGATCAGACAGACAGGTCCGTTAGACAGACAGATAGATAGGTGGATCAGACAGACGGGTCTGTTAGACAGAGAGATAGACAGGTAGATCA
>NC_071273.1:25514071-25534071 GCF_023375685.1 Ictalurus furcatus
GCTCTTTATAAGCAGGCTGTGATGGCCGTTCCTCAAAAACAAAAATCCTCATAAAACCATAACGACTCCATTTAAGATCAGTCACATCCAATTAAAACCATTTCACTCAGAAACACTCGCCGCCTCTGAAACGTTGCTTTCTGTTGTGGGAGAAGTCCACGATGACGAGCTGCTACGAGAGTGCAGTGAAGAACCAGTTAGTCATCCTCTTTCTCAAACATGACGCTAACAGGCTCGGACACAAATCCAGCAGACTGTCAGTGCAACGTCCTCTGCTGTGCTGTATACTGGTGATGTTTGAGGAGATGAGGATTTCCCTCCAGGAGGCGGAGTGGTTAGCACGTTTGCCTAGAACCTTTGGGGTTGCGGGATTTGAATCCCGTCTCCACTCTGTGTGCGCGGAGTTTGCTTGTCCTCCCTGTGCTTCGGGGGTTTCCTCCTGGAGCTCCAGTTTACCCCCACAGCTGATTGGCATCTCCAAATTGTCCACAGTATGTGAGTGTGTGTACGGCTGTGCCCCGTGACGGATTGGCACCTCGTCCAGGGTGTCCCCCGCCTTGTGCCCCGAGATCTCTGTGATAGGCTCCAGGCTCCCCTGCGACCCTGTGTAGGATAAGCACCACAGAAGACTATTTTCCCTCCTTTTTTCTATGGATTTTTGATGGATTATTTAATGTGGCATTCCTCAGTATTACACTGCAGGCCCACTTACATAAACTCTTTTTGGCTGTTTGAAAGCTTTCTGACAACTTTGTGATGAAGGGTTTCATTCTAAAAGAAAAAAAACAATCCCCCCAAAATGGTGTTTTCCCTTAGCTGAGGACTTTAGATGACTCCGCCCCTTCTACTACTGTACATCAAACAGGCTACAACCTGTGAATGCAAAAAAAGTCCAATGTTTAAGACAACGCAGTGAAAAACAGATTCAAACGATCTGATTTTCTCAAATGATGAATGAGGTTTTAGCTTCACCAGTAATGACCAGGATAGCACTATGATCTGTTTCAGGAAGTGATGTTGGCACTGCTTCCTGAGAGAATAGCAACCTGCTGCTGTAGTTTGCTCTGGATTGACGCACCAAAAACACTTTGAGTCTCGGACTCGGCTCATAGCACCACCAGAGAACCAAAGCCTTCAAGTCAGAATTAGACGCTGTAGCTAATTGACTTTGGTTTCCATGGCTACGCAGCCAACCCTCCATCCGTCACTGTGCACTGTAAAGTACCCGTTATCACAGCTGATGGAGCGTAACTGATGGCTGCGCACTTTGAAGTGAGTGTGAGTTTAATAGGGAGCTTATGGAGGTGACTCCTCTCAGGTAACATGTGATCCTGGCCGGGGTTAGCGTGCTCTCGGGTGTGTTGTCCTCCTCAAAGAACACGGTTACGCTGCTGAAGAAGAGTTATGGATCCCGGCGGAGGGAAAGTGCACGTTTCAACGCAGCATGTTAATGAGAGCGCCAATAAAAACAGATTGAAGTCACCACAAAAGTGTCTGGCATCCGAGAGCCATTTTAACGTCCACAGAGACAACAAACCGAAACGAGAGGTTTCTGTTCAGCTGCCAGGAAAATATCAACTGCTTTTCACAGCCAAGGAAACAAACAATGGATAAAAGCTAAAGAGAAAGCGGCCAATACCGCAACGCCACATGATTACCAGCCATTATACGCAATTAAAGTGTGTGTGTGTGTGTACTACATCTTGTTCTATGTGTGTGTATGACAAATAGATGAATCGGCAAGAAATAAACATGACAGCAGAGGAAAATGGATTGAGTAACATTCTCTCCAGCTCGACTGTGAGAACAGTGAAGCGATTTCTCTGAAAAACCCAGCTAGCTTCATTAACATGCGAAGTACACAGTCCGGTAACTAGCATGCTAACCTATCGCCTCTGGATCCAGCAGGGTTGTACTGATTAGCACTCAGGGTTGTAGTGATTAGGACATCAAATGGGATGGTAAAAGGTTTTTTTTAATTAAAGTTGCAATAAAAACCTTCAAGGTAACACCAACGTAGGCTACACGTGAAACGAGTCCTTTACGCTATTTTTTAAGCAGTTTGAGTAAGGAGTTTCAGTCCAATCGCAGATTATAGGATTTGGACTCACAAGTTATGTTATAAAGCCGTAAAGTCTGATCCGAATCACGAGTCATTAGCTTTGAAGTCTAACTCAAATGATCAGTCATGAACTTTAAAGCTGAAGTTGAGTTGTGAGTCTGAGTCTGAGTCGAGTGGGTCAAAGCTTTGAGGTCTGAGTACATTTACGAGTCATGAGCTTTGAAGCCTCAATAATATCTCTAGTAAAAGTGAGATTCGAACTCTGAGTCACGAGCTTTGAAGTCAGCGAGAGATAATACTTGAAGTCCGAGTCAAATCATGAGTCATTAAGAGTCAAGTTGCGAGTCAAATCAGGTGTCAAAGAAAGTCAGAGTCGACTCATTGGGAGTTATAAATCAGTTATAAGCCTGAATCAGATCACAAGTCAAAGCTCTGAAACTGTAAACTCTGAAGTTATAAATCTGGGAAGCCTGAGTCAAATAGAGAGTAATTTATATAAGCTATAAATCCAAATGACATCATGAATTATAAGCTCTGACTCCCGAGTCGATTCACGTGTTGTACTGTAAACACTGAAGTCCGAGTCGACTCATGAGACATAACCTCATAAGAATATGAGTTCAATTGTGACTCTTAAGGCTTGAAGTTGAGTCAGAGACTTGAATCCATCCATCCCTGGATCCACTGCATGACAACATCGCAATTCGAAACGTGAATACCCTCCCTGCCCCGCCCCCCCACTCTATCTGTGAGAGAAACGATTATTACAGCTAGAGAAAGACATTACAGCATCACAGAACTGCACACTGAAAAGATGAAAAATAAATAAACATTCCAGCTGTGTTGCTGAGCAGGTAATTTATGATGCGTCACTCTTTTCCTCCAGCTTACACTCGTCTTTTCAGGCTGAAGCTCTGAGAACTAGTGAGTGCACACACACACACACACACACACACACACACACACACACTGTCCTAACGAGCAAATTCTCGCCTGGCAGATGCATCGCAGTAGCCATGCCACCCTCGATATTCTAAGCATTAACACACACATACACAGACACACACAAACACATACACACACACCATCAGCGTATGTCTCTAAACCCTACCAGCAGTTAGCATCACTATTTCCATCCTCACCAGTCCGTTTAGGTCTGTTTGTGTGTGTGTGTGTGTGTGTGTGTACCTGTCAGGAGTGTGTGAGCTCTCATATTGTCCGTCGTCTACATCCTGCTGATAAACCAGCTGAGTGTGTGAGTGAGTGTGTGTGTGTGTGTGTGTGTGTGTGAAAGAGAGAAAGAGTTGCAGACTCTGCAGGTACTGACTGTAGTTATAACACATCACCAGCAGGGGGAAACACACATCACATTTTCAACCTGAATGGGATAAATTGTGTGTGTGTGTGTGTGTGTGTGTGTGTGTGGCTACATTCTAATTGCGTCATCAATCAGCACTAACCAGAAATCGGTTCTTGCCGAAAACAGGCTCGCTAACATTTCTCACAAACATTCTTCAAAGCGAGCACGAGGTAATATGGAGATTAATCCATTCTTAAAACGATAAACACTGACAGAGCAGAAGCTGGGATTAGTCCAAGCCACAGGAGAGAAGTTCTCTGAGTGTGTCATGTTCCTGTCTATCAGACGTCACTCTGTCACAGCAGACACAAGATGGCATTGTGAGCTCTGACAGGTAGTGAGGTTGGAGACTTCCTGTGGGAACAGCAAGATTTAGCTGCTTCTTTCCCACACTAAGACACGCGCACACACACACACACACACACACACACACTCGTGGTCTTTATCATGGCTGATGGAGCATAAATCTGACATTTACACCTTCACACTTTGTTAGTCAGCGTGAATTTATAAAGAGACACAGGAGTATGTGTCACTGCAATACACACTGTTAACTGTGTTCTGGATATGAGGAACTAGCGTAAGGAAGTGTAGAATGATCTAGAACATTAGGGTTATTTTATGATTAATTTTTGGGGATCAGTGGCAAATTGTTGTGCGGTAATAGAACAGAGCTTAACATGGAGTAAAAGAAAGTCTTTATGTGTCACGTATACATTGCGGCACAGTCAAATTCTTTCCTTCACGTATCTCGGCTTGTTAGGAATCCGGGGTCAGAGGTCAGAGTCAGCCATGACACAGCACCCTGGAGCAGAGACGGTTAAGGGCTGTGGCAACTTGGCGGTGCTGCGGCTGGAACCCCTGACCTCCTGATCAGTATCAGTATCAGTGATGTGATTTTCTCTGAGCAGTCGCAGATTGTCTGATATTTCCCAGTGATAAATTGTGTCGTGTGAGCAGCCCCATGACGGAGAGTCGTCTCCTGTCATGTAAATGACTCGTTGCAACTATCGTAAATCGATTATTATCGAAAAAAAGGAAAGACAACTGCTGTGTAAATAATTGAACAGGCCGGCACTCTGATACATTTATAATTTTCCTTCTCTACATCATCATCATCATCATTCACGATGGTAAGCCTACTTACTTAAGCCTACATTAGTATCAGCAGATATTAAACCATATTGTATCTCATCAGACCGTATTCTACTGTATAGTATCACACTGTACCAGTGACCTTAACCCCTTCTGCCCGATCCATCCTGATGACCTCCTTCTGCTTGGAGTTCTCATCAGTTGGAAGTTACATGCTGCTGATGAGGATGTCCCCACATGGTGCAGAGTAATGATCATTGAAATTAGTGAGGATGGTACCACTTAAAAACCATAAAGATGGCTTTAGGACTACAGTTACTACTAACAGTTCTGCACTCGAGTCTCCATCAGTGAACAGTGGAGAAGTTCAACAAAACAGACTTCCTGTAGAAACTGTAATGAATTTCCTGTGTACACAACTGCACTATTTAAGCATGTAGTATTAGCACATTTATAGAAGGGGTGTATTTATTTATAATCGCACTATCCGGTGTCACCCAGATGAGGACGGGATCCTTTTGAGTCTGGTTCCTCTCAAGGTTTCTTCCTCATATCATCTCAGGGAGTTTTTCCTCACCACCGTCACCTCTGGCTGCTCATTAGAGATAAATTCATACATTTAACATCTATATCCTGAATATATATATTTCTGTACCGCTGCTCTGGGACAATGTCCACTGTTAAAAGCGCTATACAAATTAAACTGTATCGTATCACATCATATTGTGACTTATCGTATTGTATCACGAATTATGATATTGTATTGTGTCATAGCATATTGTATTATATAGTATAGTATCATATTTTCACATTGTATCAATTTGCATTGTTTCATAACATATTGTATTGTATTGTATCATAACGTATCGTATCATATTGTATCGTATTGAATCGAAACGTATTGTATCATAACGTATCATATTGTATTGTAACGTATTGTATTGTATCGTAACATATTGTATCGTATTTTATTGTATTGCATCATATTGTATCGCATTGTATTGTAACGTATTGTATCGTATTCTGTCGTATTGTATTGTATCATATCGTATTGTATTGTACCGTATTGTATTGTATCATATTGTATCGCATTGTATCGTAATGTATTGTATTGTATTGTATTGTATCGTGTTGTATCATAATGTATTGTATTGTATTGTATTGTATCGTGTTGTATCGTAATGTATTGTATTGTATTGTATCGTATTGTATCGTAATGTATTGTATTGTATTGTATTGTATCGTATTGTATCGTAATGTATTGTATTGTATTGTATCGTATTGTATCGTAATGTATTGTATTGTATTGTATCGTATTGTATTGTATCGTATTGTATCGTAATGTATTGTATTGTATTGTATTGTATCGTAATGTATTGTATTGTATTGTATTGTATTGTATCGTATTGTATCGTAATGTATTGTATTGTATCGTATCGCGTTGTATCGTACCGTATTGTATTGTATTGTATTGTATCGTAATGTATTGTATTGTATCATATCGCGTTGTATCGTACCGTATTGTATTGTATTGTATTGTATCGTATATTACGGTATTGCATTGTATCATATTGTATTGTATAATTTAATATTGTATTTTATTAGATTATATTGTATTGTATTGTATAGTATCATAACGTATGGTATCATATTGTATCATAACTTAGCAGAGTCAGTAATGTCAAATAACAAATTATGAATTGTAAATTGTATTGTATTGTATCTTGTGGTTTTACTGGCATATCGTGTAGTCTTCACGCAGCATAAATGGTACAAAGGACATCTTCCTAATGCTATAGAAATGTGAACACCACATGAACAAAGTGTCTGTTGTTGTACTTAAATGATATTTCCTTACATTATGTTTGTAACGTTCATTAAATATTGGGGAAATCCCTTGTCATTAGAGTAGATATTCTACAGTTGAGACAAACTTACTGTACCCTGTGACTTGTCCCTAAGAGTTGCTGCTGTACTCATAAACACTGTCCACATTGTTGCTCATTGCAGGACTTTTATTCATAATCTGAATCTCCTAAAAAACATCCTGTACACACACTCAGTACGGTTCCTCTTTACTCTTCTACACCTGTATACTGGAATGATTTATATTTGCACTATCCAGTGTCACCCAGATGAGGATGGATTCACTTCTGAGTTAAAGCTTCTGCAGTATTTCTTCTCTTCACAGCTACCTCTGCATTGTTCATTAGGGATCAAAAATATATACCTGGATTTCTGTAAAGCCCCTTCAGGACGATGTTTATTAGTCTTTCAGTATTAAGTGTGTTCTCTCTGCTTAACCCAGTGTTACGGCTCCTTTATGCTTGTAAAAATAAAAGAAAAACAATTAGACTTTAACATTTTGAGTGAGATTCTCCAAGCTGGTGAATTTACAGCATTTATTCATATGAATGTGCGTCACCGTCGCATGATAATATTTAGAATAGTGGTTAAATGTGGAAAACTGCATTTCTGCTTGATATTTGATTAAATAAAAAGAGTTCATGGTGAAGCACTCGGCATTTCGTGTCCGTATGGAAGTTAATGGCATGTTTGTGTGTGTGTGTGTGAGTCTGTGTGTGTGTGCGTAATGGCATGTTGTTATGTGTGTACTGCACAATCAATAAACATCCGATGTCGCTGTAACACAGAATATGATTTATTTTACGAGCTGAATTAATCACATACTGCAGTCACCAATAAAGTTAATTGAGTCTGTTTGAAGGTTGAATGTGCATCACAGTCTCGGGCTTTTAGTCTTCCAGTTTCTCAACGCACACACACACACACACACACACACACACACACACACACATGGTCTGATGCTTTACAGCTGCATCAGAGATTAATTAAACCGTCCTGCCTGCAAATCCCTCAGGAAGCAAAAACCTGTAAAAATCAATGGAGGATGATGAAGTGTGTTAAATCCCAGAGCACCACTGAGGCGGCGTTCCTCAACACACACCGACACAGAAATGGTCTCCATCAAACACCAACATTAACCATGAAACACTATCACTTTCCGTGAAACTTCAAGATTCTCTATTAAATAACAACAAGCATGAGTGCTCTTCACCAAACCCAGACATCATCACTAAAAGACCACCAAGATTCTTTATCAAACACCCACAAATACCATCAAACACCAACAATAACCATCAAACACCCACAATCACCATCAAACACCCACAATTACCATCAAACACCAACAATTACCATCAATCACCATCAAACACCCACAATTACCCTCAATCACAATCAAACACCCACAATCACCATCAAACACCCACAATCACCATCAAACACCCACAATTACCCTCAATCACAATCAAACACCCACAATTACCATCAAACACCCACAATCACCATCAAACACCCACAATTACCATCAAACACCAACAATTACCATCAATCACCATCAAACACCCACAATTACCCTCAATCACAATCAAACACCCACAATCACCATCAAACACCCACAATTACCCTCAATCACAATCAAACACCCACAATTACCATCAAACACCCACAATCACCAACAAACACCAACAATCACCATCAAACACCCACAATCACCATCAAACACCCACAATCACCATCAATCACCCACAATCACCATCAAACACCCACAATCACCAACAAACACCAACAATTACCATCAATCACCCACAATTACCCTCAATCACAATCAAACACCCACAATTACCATCAAACACCCACAATCACCAACAAACACCAACAATCACCATCAAACACCCACAATCACCATCAAACACCCACAATCACCATCAATCACCCACAATCACCATCAAACACCCACAATCACCAACAAACACCAACAATTACCATCAATCACCCACAATTACCATCAATCACCCACAATTACCATCAAACACCCACAATCACCATCAAACACCCACAATTACCATCAAACACCAACAATTACCATCAATCACCATCAAACACCCACAATTACCCTCAATCACAATCAAACACCCACAATCACCATCAAACACCCACAATCACCATCAAACACCCACAATTACCCTCAATCACAATCAAACACCCACAATTACCATCAAACACCCACAATCACCATCAAACACCCACAATTACCATCAAACACCAACAATTACCATCAATCACCATCAAACACCCACAATTACCCTCAATCACAATCAAACACCCACAATCACCATCAAACACCCACAATTACCCTCAATCACAATCAAACACCCACAATTACCATCAAACACCCACAATCACCAACAAACACCAACAATCACCATCAAACACCCACAATCACCATCAAACACCCACAATCACCATCAATCACCCACAATCACCATCAAACACCCACAATCACCAACAAACACCAACAATTACCATCAATCACCCACAATTACCCTCAATCACAATCAAACACCCACAATTACCATCAAACACCCACAATCACCAACAAACACCAACAATCACCATCAAACACCCACAATCACCATCAAACACCCACAATCACCATCAATCACCCACAATCACCATCAAACACCCACAATCACCAACAAACACCAACAATTACCATCAATCACCCACAATTACCATCAATCACCCACAATTACCATCAAACACCCACAATCACCATCAAACACCAACAATCACCATCAAACACCCACAATCACCATCAAACACCAACAATTAACATCAAACACCCACAATCACCATCAATCACCCACAATCACCATCAAACACCGACGTTCTCCATCAAACACCAACAATAAGCTTTGAAAACCTTTTTCCATGAAACATCAAAATACTCTGGTTTTTATATTAAATACCAATAAAAACACAAGCACTGTCCACCAAACCCCGGCTTTATCACTAATTTATCATTATCAAACACCACCATTCTCCATTAAACACTAAAACATATCATCATAGAATAACAGCATCATTTACAAACTATAATCATTATGAAATAAACACTTTCCATAAAATATCGACATTTACCATTAACCATCAACATTCTCCAACAAACAGCAAGATTATTTATCAAATGCTAACATTCACCATTAATCTCAATTAAACACTGAAACTGTCAAACACCAACATTCTCCATTCAGCACTGGACCAACGTCCAACAAGCATCATCAACCATCAACACTCAATGACCAACATTTAACAATAAATCATACACCAAAAAGCCTTATCAAACACCAGTTTTCTGTATTAAGCACAAACACACACCAACACGTGCTTGTTAGATCTCTCTAGAATGTTCTACCAAGTTTGCTTATCAGTTGATGGCGAATGTTGGTGTGTGATGGTGAATGTCGGTGTGTGGTGGTGAATGTCGGTGTGTGATGGTGAATGTCGGTGTTTGATGGTGAATGTCGGCGTGTGATGGTGAATGTCGGTGTTTGATTGTGAATGTCGGTGTTTGATGGTGAATGTCGGTGTTTGGGGGAGAATGTCGGTGTTTGATGGTGAATGTCGGTGTTTGATGGTGAATGTCGGTGTTTGATTGTGAATGTCGGTGTGTGATGGTGAATGTCGGTGTGTGATGGTGAATGTCGGTGTGTGATTGTGAATGTCGGTGTTTGATGGAGAATGTCGGTGTGTGATGGTGAATGTCGATGTGTGATGGTGAATGTCGGCGTGTGATGGTGAATGTCGGCGTGTGATGGTGAATGTCGGCGTTTGATTGTGAATGTCGGTGTTTGATGGTGAATGTCGGTGTTTGGGGGAGAATGTCGGTGTTTGATGGTGAATGTCGGTGTTTGATGGTGAATGTCGGTGTTTGATTGTGAATGTCGGTGTGTGATGGTGAATGTCGGTGTGTGATGGTGAATGTCGGCGTGTGATGGAGAATGTCGGCGTGTGATGGTGAATGTCGGCGTGTGATGGTGAATGTCGGCGTGTGATGGTGAATGTCGGCGTGTGATGGTGAATGTCGGCGTTTGATGGTGAATGTCGGCGTTTGATGGTGAATGTCGGCGTGTGATGGTGAATGTCGGCGTGTGATGGTGAATGTCGGCGTGTGATGGTGAATGTCGGCGTGTGATGGTGAATGTCGGCGTTTGATGGTGAATGTCGGCGTGTGATGGTGAATGTCGGCGTGTGATGGTGAATGTCGGTGTTTCATGGTGAATGTCGGTATTTGATGCATTTATATCATGTGATTTGAGTCATGGAGATGGAAATACCCCTCCCCCCACACACCCACGACATAAAAAACATCTGGAAGCCATTTTTACGGCCGGCTCGCTCTGCTTTTTAAACACATGTCACATTTTAAAGCTATTTTCCCTCACTCTCTCCCTTCCATCCCGTGAAACTGTCATTATCTTGTCCGAGGCCTTGATTCCACTTAATCCTCCCATAATAACCCACACCAGTCACCCGTAAACCAAAGAGAAAAGAAAAAAAGAAAAAGCGATCTACAAACATCGCAAAAATCGAGACCTTCAATCTCAGATATCCTCTGGATTGGAAAATACCTCGGGAAGTGGAAAATAAGAATCCCGATGTACGACGGGGAACTAAAAAGATACACACACACACACTGAGGCCAGTAAATTAAATGCCTCAGTCCACAAAATACTCCCTTTGCCTTAGAAAACAACTGAGCAGTGTTAAACTCTCATTTGGACCAAAAAGGAAATCAATATTCAACACATTCTCAGGAGACTGAAAGAGTAAGTGTTTTTCAAATGATAAATCCAAATGTTTTCTTGAACGCGTGGATTTCTGCCAAGTGAGCATTTTCTCCGGATAATAGCGAAGCTGCTATGACGAACAGCCGTCACAGGCTCGGGATTGTAGCTGTCCAGCGATTATAGTATACACTTTTGTGATGCCGTCCATATTTGGTGTCCATTTCCTGAGAGACGGCCGCGGTTAGTTAGCGTGTAAACATAGACATGCAGAAACACTCAGTACGCAAACACACAGTGAGGGTGAGGCGAGTCGCACGGCACTTCCCTAAACCACCGCTTTACACTGTTCGAGCTGTGTCCCCAAATATGTTCTGACACTCCAGGGGAAAATTAGAGGCAGCAATTCGGACCTAAAAAGCCTAAAATAAGGCTAATGTGACCATTTTACTGTTTTGATGCTAGTCACAGATGGCAGTACTGAAATAAAACACTCGGTGTGTGTTGCTGCTACAGGAAAATAATACATGGTGGAATGGAGCGATGAAGCGGAATTACTGTTACAATAACAACGAGATTATTTTCCTATTCCAGCACATCCCCAAGAGTTTTATCCTCCTACACCACTGCCACTTACCAACAGTTACAATTAATTTCATAATAATGCATCATACATTTAAAATAAAAATCTTTTTATAGTTACGTTTACTGTCCAAGTTAGTTCACATACATTACAGCAGCTATAAACACCAGCCTCTGTTTGATTCTCTTTCTTGACGTTAATAAGACAAAAAAAATGTTAAAAGTTACAGCTTTACTTCTGAATGTTACGAAGCACTGACATTGGAGACTCCTTCCGTAAATCTCTAAACGTAACAGATACGTAAACGATTAAAAAAAAATCCGTTCATGTGGAGCGTCCGCCGTACACGTCCGTGTGAATGAGCTATTACTATAGAAACGCTAACGTATTAGAACGGGTGCGTTAATAGAAACCTGCCGCACTGCCGTCTGACCTGGCAGCAAAACGCTTATTTGCTGGAGCACTACAAATCGTTTATTCATTTAAATATTACAATCGAATTTTTTTTTTGATATTTAAATATACATTTAAATATTCATATATTACATTTGCATAAAAGGTAATAGTACTGAATGTAATGTTTCTAACTTGCAGGTCGTTTCATATCAAATTCCCCGAATTGTATGAGCAAAGAGTCAGTGCCTTCGGGTTGGAGTGACACTAGGAATGGCGTTTGTGGGCGTGTTCCATTTCGACACACCCTGCATAGAGTTCAGCGGACAGCACCACTGTAAAATAATAGTTATCAACGAACGTTTTGTTTTTTTTTTTGCAGGCTTAATGTTAGCAAAGAAACGTGTTCTTGGCAGGGAAAGTGCTTCTCCTGGGCAGAAATTTGGCGACAGGTGACAAGAAACGTTTCCAAAATGAAACACTGGTATGTAAATTCTTTCTTTTCTGTTTTTGTTGTTAAACAAGTTACAACTTTTCGGACAAATTTACATTATTATATACAGCAGTGTTATTGCCAAATGTTATTAGTTTTGAATAGAAATGTGCATCTGCAAGTGAAATAAGTGGTTTTTGAACCCTGTTTTCATTGGAACACGTGTATTACGTATTATGAGAACATTTCATTTTTAAAGGTGGAAGCACTAGGACAAGTGGAGTCGATAGAATAAAAGAAAGAAAATAAACGTAAGACATTAATAGAATTTAAAAAACTGAAATAAATAGAATTAACGAACAGAATTAAAGCGGGCATAGCACAGAACCTTGAGGAACCTCACTTTTATTATTAATTGATAACCGTTTTATTGGAAAACAAAACTTTGCTCTTAATTCCGTGAGCTGAGACCTTTCTGTGCCTCTGAGTGACACGTTACTCCGGGGCCTTTGTGCTGCTCTGTAATTAGCATGCCGCTAGCCGAACCTGCAGGAGCCGCTCCTGCCAAGAAATCACCCAACCCAAAAAAGTACACAGCTAACCAGCAATTTGTGTCACACACACACACACACACACACACACACACACACACAATTTCGAAACAGAGAAAAAGAGAAAAAGCAATACTCGAGGAAATCTAACAAATGATACAAATGCAAAATGTCAAGAGTGATAAATAAATAAATAGATAGATGTCAGTTTAGCATCGCAGTTAGCAATCTGTTGTGGTAATTAGTCACGGTTTCTGCTAGAATACAATTAAGTCAGTGTTTGGTGCACACACACACACACACACACACACACACACACACACACACACACACACCAGTGACATTTAATAAGATTGTAACACAAATCCCTCAGTAGTGATGCATCATTACTTCACTTCTGTCTCTGCTTTTTTTTTCTGGCACAAAATCGAGACGCTGTGAATAAATTTTGGGCCGCGTCCCAATTCCAATCTTATGTCCGAGTGTGCTTACGAGAATAGTGCACAACTTCAAGGCTACATGCCAAACAGCAGAATAAACAAAACAACAACAACAACAACAACAGAATCCATTAAAGAGACTTCTTGATATGTACATGATTCCTTGTTGATTCTCTTATGATTCGTTTGAGGTTTCGACTCATATGATTTGAATAAGAACTGAGTCACTGATTATTTAGCATTTAAATGTATCATTATATAATTAAATAGCTATATTACGTTTATCCTGAACAACTACACAGACCCACATAAACACACGCATGTTTCACTTTTTTCTTGATGGATCTTAATTCTTTCTGATTCCTCTGAAGTGTCGACTTTGAATCAGAACTGAGTCACTCAGTCCGTTAACACTATTTCAATGTAAAAAGAGCTCAATACCACTCACAAACACTAGAGGGAGCTCTCACACACTACACACACCACTATTACATATGTACATTCTCTCTCTCTCTCTCTCTCTCTCTCTCTCTCTCTCTCTCTCACACACACACACACACACACACACACACACACGTCAAATTATTATACTTACTAAAGTAACATTATGTGCTTTATTTTTTAGGGCACAAGTGTGTGATTTGGGACGTACACAATGGGAGTGCATGGGTGTGTGTAAGTTCACTGGCTTGTATTAACCCCTTGTTCCCTAAGTTTCCAGTATCCCTAGATATCGCTATCCCTTAGTTTCCTGGTTACTTTTTGTCAGTGTTACCTAGATTCTCGCCTTTAATTCCCCTGTTTTGCGCTTGCATTGTTCCTTAAGATTCCTTGTTCCATAATATATTGTCCCCTCTAATAGTTTCTATTTGTCAATGTCCCTTAGTTCCCATGCTTCTTTCCCCTTTAATTTCTGAGCTTTCACTATTTCCTTTGATTGCTTGATCCTTGTTCCTCAGCTTGTAGTGATCTCTGGTTCCCTTAGTTTCCTGTATCCCTTGATATCCATGTCCCCCAGTTTTCACAAACCTAGTTTTGGTCACGATGGGCGCGTCTCAATCAGCTCACTAGTTCAGTAGTCAGGGCACTGATCAGGAGTCGACCATTTAAAGGGCAAAATCCTTTCAGTGCACTGGAACGTTCGCTCCCTAAAAAGAAACCCACAATGCACCACAAAACTCAGGGAGAATCGATGCTCCCTATGTTCCCTTACTGGGAATGGCGTCATGTTTACTGAAGCTCCTCACTCGAAAGAAATGGTGGACGAACTCTCAGCCAACTTCATCTACAAACTTAAGTAGCTTGTTATCGTTGTTGTGACACTCAAGTGATTACTCACGTTGGCGATTTTTATTTATTTGACATGTTTGAGTCTAATAACTTTAACGATTTTTAAAAAATCCACCAGCTAGCCTAAGATCCTGATTGAAGTACCGTGACAGAAACGCGTGCGATTAAGGTAACAAATGTATAAGACATATAATGTCAGAAAGATATCGGTCCTGCCTGCTGATGATAAACGCCAAAAAAAAGTGGTGTATGCTAGTACGTAGTCAAGTCACAGGAAATTGAGTCATCGGTGTCCCAATGTGTAGCGAGTCAGGGTCCTTAGAAGTACCCCAACTCGTGTACACCATATACTGTGTACTCATTCACCACCTACGGCGCTGATTGAGATGCGCCCCTGGTTTCAAGTATGCCCTATTCTCCTTCTTTCTTACATCCAATATTCCCTAGTTTCTTCTAGTATTTTCTATTTTCTTTATTTATTATATTATCCTACATTCCCAGCATCCCTAGTTCCCAGTGTTCAAAAGTCTCTATGTTTCCTAATCTCCATACGTCCTAATTATTCACAATGGACAATAGTGCTATTTCGCATTTAGTATGATTATATGTGGTTTGGGATGGAGCCCAACACTGCTGTGTGTTCTTTATTGACGTCAACTTGTCTGTGCTCACACACACACACACACACACACACACACACACACACACACACACACACACACAGTGTCCAAGTCATTTTCATCCACTTAAGAGTAGAAAAATGTAAATTATAAAGCGGAGCGTAATAATGACTGCAACATGACCACCGTCTCAAACCTTAAGCTATAAAACAGCCTTTCATCACCTAAAGATACACACACACACACACACGCACACACACACACACACACTCACACTCACACTCACACACTCAGTGACCCTGAAACCCCACTCAGCAATGTGGCTCCTTTTTTGGCCTGGGGTTAAATGTGATATGAGATATGAGATATGTGTGTGTGTGTGTGTGTGTGTCTGTGTGTGTGTGTGTGGATATATCTATTCAATCTATTTATAAACACAAAAATAAGTATAAACTATACATTACATTATCAGTGACTCAGTTTTGATTCCAATCATGTGAGTCAAATTTTCAAATGAATCAGATTCATCATGAGTCAACAAGGTGAAACGTGTGTGTGTGTGTATATGAGATGAGGTTTCCTGTAAAAGTCTTTCCTCTCCACCATATGATCATGTGTGTGTGTGTGTGTGTGTGTGTGTGTGTGTGTGTGTTAGTCATGTCTGCTTGAGTGTGACTCACTGAACTAAAAAGAGAAATCGATCTTTTTTCTTTTCTCTCTATTTTCCTTTTCACTCCACACTGCTGAGTCACTCTCCCGCTACTAAGCACTGATTCGCTCTCCTGCTTCGCCACTTCCCGCTTCCTGAGTCATGTGACCAGGTGAGGTTACAGAGGTCAGAGGTCACCTGGCCAGACATTGTTCAGGATTTCCTCCTCTCTCTCTGTATATGTATGAAGTATCACACCAAATTTCCTTCTTCAGTTTTCCCGAGGAAGTCCTAAGGTCTACTTGGCATGCACACACACACACACACACATACAGCACACACACACACACACACACAAACGGAAAGGGAAGTCCTATCGGCTTATGATCGCACAGAGAGAGCTTTTAACAAAGCAGCAAAACAAACATCAGCTATTTCTGCTCAATATCCTGTCTCACTCTCCCCTGTCTATCTGTTTCTGTTTCACTCTCTCTCATTCTCACACTTTCTCTCTCTGCATCTCTCTATCTGTCTCACTCTCCATCCCTCCATTGTAAGATAACCTTCTCTCAAACTCAGGGCTGTACCACCGTTTATTTGCATTCACATTCACACATTTAGTCCAAAGTACACACAGTGGGAGAAGTTTTATTACCAAGGTATTTCGGGGTGGAAACCAGATCAGAACCATCCCAACAACCAGCACAATGACCAATCAGAACTACCTTAAAAACCAGCCCAATGACCAATCGGAACCATCCCAACAACCAGCCCAATGACCAATCGGAACCATCCCAACAACCAGCCCAATGACCAATCGGAACCATCCCAACAACCAGCCCAATGACCAATCAGAACATCCCAAAAACCAGCCGAATGACCAATCAGAACTACCTCAAAAACCAGTGCAATGACCAATCAGAACTACCTCAAAAACAAGCCCAATGACCAATCAGAACCATCCCAAAAACCAGCCCAGAGACCAATCAGAACCAGGAAAAAAATGTTTTCCGAACTGTTCCAAATATGATGGTTCTGATTGGTTGATTATTCATTCGACCGGGTTTTTGGACTTTTCCCAAACTTCTCCTGAAGGCGTGGGTCTTTAGTTAGATAATTACATAATGTTTGTGGTAACTATTGGATCTTTCTCATTGGTCATTTGACTGGTTTTAACTGGCAGCTGGGCTGCTTTTGTAGGATGGTTCTGATTGATGGGTTGTTGACCTGGTTTCCATGGGGTATTGTCTTCTTTTTGGAATGGTTCTGATCGGTCTTTGGGCTGGTTTTTGGGATGGTTCTTATTCTGGTTTGGTTTTGGGAAGGTTCTGAATGGTCACTGGGCCATTTTTGGGATGCTTTTGACTGACTATTAGGCCATTTTTGGCCTGGTGTTGATTAACTATAGGGCTGGGTTTCTTTTGACTTTTTCTGAATGACTATTGGGCCAGTATATGGGCTGGCTCTGTATAGGCCAGTTTGGTTGGTTTTGTCCTCCAGACCTGGCAATGCTCCTCATGAAGAAGAGACAGGGAGTGTGTGAGTGTCTGGAAAACCTGATGAGAGAATCAGGTGTTGAGTCTGCCTGGTGACATAATCAGATATTAAATCTCTCCCTCTCCCTCTCTCTCTCTCTCCTTCTGATAGGGATGGAAGCATGAGCAGCCACAGAAATTGATTTTCCAGATCACTCCTCCTCTTTCCTCACTCTGTCTCTTTCTTTCTCCTTTCAGTTTTAGAGAATCGGACAGTGATACAGGACCTGGGTGTTTCATTTAGCATCACCAACAGGTTGGGACTAACATCTTTCAAAAGAGAGAGAGAAAGAAGAAGAAGATGAACTACTCTCGTGTAGTTTAAGATGGCACACACAGATACCGCATTAAACAAAAAGAGCTTCTATAAAAGAGAACGATTGTTGAACTTTGCACCTGATAGCTGACTGGCTAATTAACCATTAGTGATGAGAAAAGCTCTCTATATAAATCAGCACAGGACACAGGGACACTGAAAACATGCGGAGAAATGATACAAATTAAAAATGTGACTCTATTTTCTAGAAACATCCTGAGAGGCTAAATAAGAGATACTGTGAATAATAATTTAAAAAAAAACCTTGAGGTATTAAGGGAAAACTTTGGGAACTAGGACTAGAAAGTTTGGTGATTAGAGTGATGTAAATATAAACACCGAGAAATAACAGAAATCCAACAGGAATAGTTTTGTTTATCTTGTATTTATTTATCTTTGTTCCGTTGCTTTCTATTCCACTCTCCTGCCTTTTTTCCTAACATGTATTTTGGTGCCTGTAAACTCATCCATCAGAGAGAAACTGACAGAAACTGGCTGCTATGAAAGAAAATGACAGAAAAAAGAGAGACACTGAAAGTGAGAGAGAAAGAGTGAGAGAGTGAGAGAGACAGTGAGAGAGAGAGAGAGAGAGCACTAATTACAGCTATAAATGGCTCCTCCTGGTCGTTTACACTTAAGTAGAGAGAAAATTGCAGCTGAGTCCAAAATTCTAGAGTCTATAAATCTACATCTAAATAAATCATTACACACTAATCCAGCAGATTACACAGTGCATTTATATGATTATATAATATTTTATACAGACTGGACTACAGGAGTCTGTAACACTAATGTCAAGGCCTGAGAAATATAACACACAGAGTTTTAGTCCTTGGAAATAAAGAAAGAGAAAATAAAAGAACCAGGAGAAGGAATCTAGGAAACTAGGACTAAAATCTAAGAGAAGAAAACTAAGGGGACTAGGGGAACATTAGGAAACTAGACATGTACATTTCCAGAAGAAAATGTGAGTGGTGCTTGCCGTGGTAAAACTCGGCACTGGGCAATCGCTACCGTGATGCAAGCGACTGCAAGAGAGCCAAACCATAAGTCTGTATAATGTTCTGGTGCTGAAATATGGCTTATTCAAGATGTTATATGGTTGGTAGGGTGCGCTAAATGGTTGCTAGGGTGTTGCTAGGCAGTTGCTAATGTAGGGTGGTAGCTAACATTCCAATACTTTTAGAGCTAGACAATGTCCCAGTACTTTTAGAGCTAGACAGTGTGCCAATAATTTAGGCATCAGGCCGTGTGCACTCAGGTGTGTGTGAGTTGTGACAGTTGGAGCCAGGCTCTGAATATTCCTCAATCTAAGTGAATGGGAGTTTTTGGGAATTTTCGTCATCCGCAGCGGGAATACCGGGAGTCCGATCAGTTTGCAAAAACACCTGAAGGTCTGTGCTGAATTTCTTGGAAGTAGCTTGAAAGCTCAAGGAGTTATAACAGTCAGAATTTTTTTATGCAAGTCAGTGGGAATTTTTGGCCCTTTTGAGTTTCTGTACCAGGAATTCCGGAATTCCGATCACTTAGAAAAGTCATAGCACATCTCTCCTCAATAAGCCACTCAATTTGACACCTCATTCATGGACCGATGACAAATGTGTCACGATCTCCCCTTCTGGCAGCGCGCTCGGAGAGACGGAGGGCGCGCGCATGCACGAGCTACGTGCACGAGTGCTCAGCGAGTGCGTGCTCTTCGAATGTGGACAACCGTGACATTGTTTACTGTGGACACGTGCGTTTGTGTTGTTTCTGTTCTGTCTCCTCCCTGTTCTGTCATTGGTTGTTGTTCGGGGGTGTGTCTTTATTGTTCTCAGCTGCCAGCGCTTAGCGCTGATTATGTTTGGGATATATACCCCTCGCTTCCCTGTACACCTCGCGAGTATTAGATATAGTGTAGTTAAAATAGTTAGATAGTTCATGTTATGTTCCTTGATAGATTTAGTTAGTTTAAACTTTAGATTAGTTCATTTAGTCCACACTGGTTTTTCCACTCCCAGTTCATAGTCATAGTTCATGT
>NC_071273.1:25554071-25559071 GCF_023375685.1 Ictalurus furcatus
CGGACCAGCGGACGGGAGAACGAGAATCTTTCCGATGCAGTATTAATGCAGATGCAGGACGACTATAGCGACGGTCACACAAGACTTTCAGCTTGCGAAATTCCCACTGACTTCCATTCGCACGCATGCGAATGCTGGAGAGCGGAAACGCAAGCTTCCCATGAAGAACTTTCGCATTTCTCTGAGTTCCAAAGTTCAGGTCTGGTGAACTCTGACCTGGAAATTGAATCCCTTGAAAAGGTGTGACCAATAGAAGACTGACACGTCATGGCGTGACCTCAGGGCGGTGTCACACTGTCAATACAGTACAAAGCTTTAAAATATATACATATATATATTTTTTATATATATATATATATACAACAAAGCTTTAAAAGAAAAGAAATTCAACTCCAAACATCAGCTGCATGGACTGCGGCGTCGCTGCAGATAGGAACACGTGGTATATTCTAGCATTCACAGCACTCTCTGAAGAAATTCCGCATGCTGAAAGTCCAGCGTTACCGAAGCTTATCCTCGTTTTCACTAGCGTATAACTCCTCAGTGCTTTATCCAGGAACAGAAAGGGTTAACAGCATCCGGTCACAAGTACCCAAAGAAACGGTGGAGATTAGACAGAGCATCTTTGTGTCAGATCTTAACACTTTCACTTACTGTAAACTATCTGACCTCTGAGACGCAACTCAGCTGTTGCTACGTTAACCGTTAACTCCACTCATCACTGAGATCAGACATTTCTGCTCCGTGTCCATAAACAGTAGCCCTGAGGACGAGAGCACAGAGGAATGAGTTCATTGGTGAAGTTGTGCAAGGAGACAGTGAGAGAGTGAGGCAGCGAGACAGAGAGAGGACGAGACAGCGAGACGGTGAGGCAATGAGAGGGCAAGACAGTGAGACAGAGATAGGACGAGACAGTGAGAGGGTGAGGCAGTGAGAGGGTGAGGCAGTGAGAGGGTGAGACAGTGCGAGGACGAGACAGTAAGAGGGCGAGTCAGTGAGCAGGTGAGAGTGAGAGGGTGAGACAGTGTGAGGACAAGAGGGTGAGACAGTGAACAGAGAGAGGATGAAACAGTGAGAAGGTCAGAGGGCGAGACAGTGAGAGAGTGAGACAGTAATAGGGCGAGACAGTGAGAGGGTGAGAGTGAGAGGGTGAGACAGTGTGAGGACAAGAGGGTGAGACAGTGAAAAGAGAGAGGATGAAACAGTGAGAAGGTCAGAGGGCGAGACAGTGAGAGAGTGAGACAGTAATAGGGCGAGACAGTGAGAGGGTGAGAGTGAGAGGGTGAGACAGTGAGAGGACAAGAGGGTGAGACAGTGAACAGAGAGAGGATGAAACAGTGAGAAGGTCAGAGGGCGAGACAGTGAGAGAGTGAGACAGTAATAGG
The DNA here is from genome assembly GCF_023375685.1 of Ictalurus furcatus. Taxonomy (NCBI): domain Eukaryota; kingdom Metazoa; phylum Chordata; class Actinopteri; order Siluriformes; family Ictaluridae; genus Ictalurus; species Ictalurus furcatus. Next base: position 25,555,457 of record NC_071273.1, read on the forward strand.
GCGAGACAGTGAGAGGGTGAGAGTGAGAGGGTGAGACAGTGAGAGGACAAGAGGGTGAGACAGTGAACAGAGAGAGGATGAAACAGTGAGAAGGTCAGAGGGCGAGACAGTGAGAGAGTGAGACAGTAATAGGGCGAGACAGTGAGAGGGTGAGTCAGTGAGCAGGTGAGAGTGAGAGGGTGAGACAGTGTGAGGACAAGAGGGTGAGACAGTGAGCAGAGAGAGGATGAAACAGTGAGAAGGTCAGAGGGCGAGACAGTGAGAGAGTGAGACAGTAATAGGGCGAGACAGTGAGAGGGTGAGGCAGTGAGAGGGTGAGAGTGAGAGGGTGAGACTGTGAGAGGACGAGACAGTGAACAGAGAGAGGATGAAACAGTGAGAGGGTGAGAGGGCGAGACAGTGAGAGGACGAGACAGTTTCCTTCAAAATATGCAGCAGTGACTCGACAACGCACGGACTTTATCACACAGACCGGTGATCTGAGCCCTGAGGAGCCGCAGTGTTCTGTACATAGTGTCAACACGCGAGTGCAGAAATCTCTCTCACGCGCACAAATATAATTTCTCCTCATGAATCTGACAGAACAAGACCTTTCTCACAACGCATGGACCGAGCAGTGAGCCCTGAGGAACCCCCATCGCTCACATTCACACTCGCACTCACACTCTCACGCTCACACTCGAACTCTCACTTGCACTCGCATTCACACACACTCACACTCAAACTCACACTCGCACTCATATTCACACTCATTCGCACTCACACTCGCACTCTCATTCGCACTCACATTCGCACTCACACTCGCACTGGGATTTTAGTTGCTCAATTCAACAATTCAAGTCATTTTTAGCAGCACATAAAAGCATGCACAGCTACAACTATACACACAATACAAAATCAATCCGTTTTTTTATAAGCAGTACAAATGGCTTCAATTTGTTGCTAATACACCTTTTAAGCGTGTGTGTATGTGTGTGTGCGCATGTCCGTGTGCATGCATGTACATGTGTGTGTATGTGTGTGTGTGCGCATGTGTTCAAACACTAATCAGGGTGTGAACCTGTCTGTCCTGTGTGTAAATGAAGGCAAACATGTCCAAGCAAGCATGTACAAACACACACACAAAATAAAACTGCACTCTCACACACACACACACGTGTTCGTGCACACTCTCTCTCTCTCTCTCTCTCACACACACACACACACACACACAGATATCTGTACCTCCCCATGACCTTTAACCCAGTTAGGACAGGTCCTCACTTGTCCATCTCTGTACATGTGTGTTAAACTAAATCACGATCAAGAGCGTGAGTTGGAATGTGATGCTACGTTCATGTGGATGTTAATCGTAATTACAATCACTCTGTTAGATATTTAATCAGCCTCATGTTACCAGATAGCCTGATCCACTGTGCTAGCTAGCATACTGTATTTTTCATAAACAACATATAAATAATGCTAATAATAACTTCTTTCGATTTTTATTAACGTTTAACAGTGCAACGTAGATATAAACTATAAATTATTAAATCCAGAACACTACGAATGTTCACATTTATTTTTTTTTCCTTTTTACACTACAGATTTGACGCTAACGTAGCTAACAAGTACTGGAGCTTTATAGCCACCAGTTTAGCATCTGCTGTTTAATGTGTGTGTGTGTGTGTGTGTGTGTGTGATAGATCAGTGAGGAGTGTGTGAGGTCACTAAGATCTTAGTTAATGATAACACACACTTCCACTCACCCAGTGCTTTTCCCTGGGCCTGGGCCAAATGCCTCCCTGCTCTCTCTCTCTTTTTCTCTCTCTCTCTCACACACACACACACACACACACACGCACTCACACACACACTCACTCCTGAATGCGCAGTCAACCATAAGCTGGCTTTGAAGTTAGCACACACTTCTGAACAGGATTGAAAAGACACGAGGGATTTCAGTCACCTGCTCGAAATAAACATCATCTTTTAAATATCTGTCCATTCCTACACTACCAACAAACTGGTCCAACATCACTGTTAAGGAGCACGCAGAATTATTTCAGAATTGCGATTCCGCTGATTCGAGTACACATAAAACTCCACAAGTTGCATCAAATTCAAATTTTGAAAAAAAGCCTCAACAAAATCAAGCGTATTTGGCCGCAACAATCACAAAAGCACTCAGTGAAATGCAGTACGGACTGAAGGAAGGATCACTGTCCCTAAAACAAGGAGCATTAGGAACTAGGGGGAGAAGTAGGGTGCACTGGGAAAGAGGAAATTAAGGGATACAGACAACTAGTTTTTTGGGAAGTAGGAAAATAAAGAAATAAGCGGACAATAGAAATTAGAGTTGTTTAGAAATGAGTTAAGAAAGAAAGTAGGGAAGGAAATTAGAAAAAATAAATAAAACTAAGGGAATATTAGTAACATAAAATACACAATTACATTACTACACAAATACATTTTAACGTGTATTAATGTGTAGTAACGTGTATTGTGTATTAACGTGTATTAATGTGTAGTAACGTGTATTGTGTATTAACATGTATTAATGTGTAGTAACGTGTATTGTGTATTAACGTGTATAAATGTGTATTAACGTGTATTGTGTATTAACGTGTATTAATGTGTAGTAACGTGTATTGTGTATTAACGTGTATTAACGTGTAGTAACGTGTATTGTGTATTAACGTGTATTAACGTGTAATAACGTATTGTGTATTAACGTGTATAAATGTGTATTAACGTGTAGTAACGTGTATTAACGTGTAATAACATGTATTGTGTATTAACGTGTATTAATGTGTAGTAACGTGTATTGTGCATTAACGTGTATTAATGTGTATTAACGTGTAGTAACGTGTATTGTGCATTAACGTGTATTGTGCATTAACGTGTATTGTGTTTTAACGTGTATTAATGTGTATTAACGTGTAGTAATGTGCATCAATGTGTAGTAACGTATTGTTTTAACGTGTATTGTGTATTAACGTGTATTGCGTTTTAACGTGTATCAATGTGTACTAACGTGTATTAACGTGTAGTAACGTATATTGTGCATTAATGTGTAGTAACGTGTTAACGTGTATTAACGTAGTAACATGTATTGTGTAGTAACGTGTATTAACATGTAGTAACGTGTATTGTGTATTAATGTGTAGTAACATGTATTAATGTGTATTAAGGTGTAATAACATGTATTGTGTATTAATGTGTATTAACATGTAGTAACGTGTATTGTGTATTAATGTGTAGTGACGTGTATTAATGTGTATTAAGGTGTAATAACGTGTATTGTGTATGAACGTGTATTAACATGTAGTAACGTGTATTGTGTATTAATGTGTAGTAACGTGTATTAATGTGTATTAAGGTGTAATAACGTGTATTGTGTATGAACGTGTATTAACATGTAGTAACGTGTATTGTGTATTAATGTGTAGTAACGTGTATTAATGTGTATTAAGGTGTAATAACGTGTATTGTGTATGAACGTGTATTAACATGTAGTAACGTGTATTGTGTATTAATGTGTAGTAACGTGTATTAATGTGTATTAAGGTGTAATAACGTGTATTGTGTATGAACGTGTATTAACATGTAGTAACGTGTATTGTGTATTAATGT
>NC_071273.1:25564071-25586571 GCF_023375685.1 Ictalurus furcatus
GATGCACAAATAACATAAGCGCAACATTTCAGAAAATATCATCAACAAGTACCATAAAAGATCTGTAGTGTGTTTATTTATGCTACCTTGTGTGCATGTGTGCGTGTGTATGTGTGTGTGTGAGTGCATGCGTGCATGCGTGTGTGCGTGTGTGTGTGATGTTTGTTTATACTGTCATCCAAGCGTGTGTTGTTTTACTGAAACTGTAATTGTTGTTGTTCGATGTGCGTATGTTGTTGTTGTTGTTGTTGTGGTACACAGTGTGTAGTGTGTATTAATCGTGGAGACAAGAGTGGACAGATTTGAAGAAGAAGATGATGATGGTGATGATTGGATGCAGATACATTTCCACACTAGTCCCCTTTCAAACTGTTCCAGGCTTCTGGTACCTTTCCAATGGGCGGGGCTTCAGAGAACTCCAGGACGAACCTTTCGATTGGTCGGGGCTGAAACTATAAGCTCTGGTTCTCCTACATGACTATGAGGGGGTACGAAGGTGACATTTTTTGACCCTGACAAATTTGAAAACTTAGATCGACAGTATGACAGAAAAAAGGTGTGATAGTGTTGAGGGATGGTGGAGATGGTCTACAAGGAAATGCCCTGGTATAAGTCCCTAAGTTAAAGTTTCAATGTTTATACATTTGGGCCAAAGTGCCTGGGTTTAGGGTTCTAGGATTAGGTTCCTGGGCTAAAATTCTTGGTAGTAGATACCTGGGTGTTAAGTTCTGGTATTAAAGTTCCGGGGCTTGTCTTCTTATCCCTTCACTTAAATTCTATGACTAAAATTCTAGGACTTATAATCTTCAGTTGCAGGGCTGAAGTTCCTAAATTGTTTCCCAACTTAAGCTCACAGGTTACAATTCCAGGGCTTGAGGTTTGGGCTAAAGTTCTTAATCATGAATCCTGGGGATTAAGTTATAAGGTTAAAGATTTAATCTTAAGTTCCTAGGCTTAGGTTCTTGATGCTAGGTCTGTTGTCTTAAATTCTCTAAATAAAATTCTAGGGCTTATGTTCTCAAGTTCCTGGATTGACCTTATTTTAGTTCACTTAATTTATTGGGAAATGGTTCCTGGTCTTACAGTATCTCACAAAAGTGAGTACACCCCTCACAATTTTGTAAATATTTGATGATATCTTTTCATGTGACAACACTGAAGAAATGACACTTTGCTACAATGTAGTAAGTGTACAGCTTGTGTAACAGTGTAAATTTGCTGTCCCCTCAAAATAACTCAACACACAGCCATTAATGTCTAAACCGCTGGCAACAAAAGTGAGTACACCCCTAAGTGAAAATGTCCAAATTGGGCCCGATTAGCCATTTTCCCTCCCCATTGTCATGTGACTTGTTAGTGTTACAAGGTCTCAGGTGTGAATGGGGGGCAGGTGTGTTAAATTTGGTGTCATCGCTCTCACACTCCCTCATACTGGTCACTGGAAGTTCAACATGGCACCTCATGGCAAAGAACTCTCTGAGGATGTGAAAAAAAGAATTGTTGCTCTACATAAAGATGGCCTAGGCTATAAGAAGATTGCCAAGACCCTGACACTGAGCTGCAGCACGGTGGCCAAGACCATACAGCGGTTTAACAGGACAGGTTCCACTCAGAACAGGCCTCGCCATGGTCGACCAAAGAAGTTTAGTGCACGTGCTCAGCGTCATATCCAGAGGTTGTGTTTGGGAAATAGACGTATGAATGCTGCCAGCATTGCTGCAGAGGTTGAAGGGGTGGGGGGTCAGCCTGTCAGTGCTCAGACCATACGCCGCACACTGCATCAAATTGGTCTGCATGGCTGTCGTCCCAGAAGGAAGCCTCTTCTAAAGATGATGCACAAGAAAGCCCACAAACAGTTTGCTGAAGACAAGCAGACTAAGGACATGGATTACTGGAACCATGTCCTGTGGTCTGATGAGACCAAGATAAACTTATTTGGTTCAGATGGTGTCAAGCGTGTGTGGCGGCAACCAGGTGAGGAGTACAAAGACAAGTGTGTCTTGCCTACAGCCAAGCATGGTGGTGGGAGTGTCATGGTCTGGGGCTGCATGAGTGCTGCTGCACTGGGGAGCTACAGTTCATTGAGGGAACCATGAATGCCAACATGCACTGTGACATACTGAAACAGAGCATGATCCCCTCCCTTCGGAGACTGGGCCGGAGGGCAGTATTCCAGCATGATAACAAACCCAAACACACCTCCAAGACGACCACTGCCTTGCTAAAGAAGCTGAGGGTGAAGGTGATGGACTGGCCAAGCATGTTTCCAGACCTAAACCCTATTGAGCATCTGTAGGGCATCCTCAAACGGAAGGTGGAGGAGCACAAGGTCTCTAACATCCATCAGCTCTGTAATGTCATCATGGAGGAGTGGAAGAGGACTCCAGTGGCAACCTGTGAAGCTCTGGTGAACTCCATGCCCAAGAGGGTTAAGGCAGTGCTGGAAAATATTGACACTTTGGGCCCAATTTGGACATTTTCACTTAGGGGTGTACTCACTTTTGTTGCCAGCGGTTTAGACATTAATGGCTGTGTGTTGAGTTATTTTGAGGGGACAGTAAATTTACACTGTTACACAAGCTGTACACTCACTACTTTACATTGTAGCAAAGTGTCATTTCTTCAGTGTTGTCACATGAAAAGATATAATCAAATATTTACAAAAATGTGAGGGGTGTACTCACTTTTGTGAGATACTGTATGTTCATTGTCTTAAGTTCTCAGGCTAAAGTTCCTAATTGAATTCTAATGATTAACCTCTATGTTAAGGTTTTGGGGCTAAAGTTCTTGGTCTTAAATTCATTCCAAGTCATATATCCATTGTTTTAAATTCCCCAGCAAAAGTTCCTGCAGTTTCTTGGCTTAATTTATTGTTTCCTGGGATAAAGATTTTGATTTTGACAGTTCCTGGTCTATTTCCAAAGATAAAGGGTTTTTTTGTTGTTGTTCTTAATTTCCTGAGATTATGTTAATGGTGTTATGTTTTTTGTACTGATGTTCCAGATCTTAAATTCTTGGGCTAGAGTTCTTGGTCTCAAATTCTTGGTTTAGGTTCCTGGTTGATTTTTTTCTGGACCTGAATTTAAAGATCCCCGACTACAGTTCCTGTGTTTAAGTTCCTAGACTAGATTTCTTGGATTTCAGGTCCTGGGCAGAATTTGTTTCTGTATTTAAGTCCTTGGTCTTAAGTTATATGGATTGAATATGTATGGTTAAAATTATGTTACACACACAGCCACACACACACACACACACACACAGAGCAGAAGAGAGCCTTTATCATTGTGTTCATCCATGAGTACACAACAGCAACTGATAAGCAGAAAGCTGAGAAAGAACAGACTAGAAAATAATAAACATACCAGTGCTTCACACACACACACACACACACACACACACACTTTATGTAAAGATTTACCTAAAGGTGTGAGAACAATATACCGGAATGGTGGTGCACTAATTAAATCCTACACAGTTTACACTTTTCTGTACAGTATATTTATCATACACTTTCCCTAGTCACTATGAAGGTGACTACATGGACACGGGTTATATCCCAATAACAGAAAACACCCGGAACTTCTGCAGAACTAGAACCAGCACTGAAAACATCAGGAGTAAAACAGCAGTTCCTGATTGTATGGAACTTTACTGTTTGGTGTATGAAGACGTCAGAGAATGGGCAATTAAAAACAAACACACACACACACACACCTCTCTCTGGATCCTCCCTTTCCAAAAACAGATCTCCCGAGAGACTGATAGTCACGCACCTGCATAACCTTATCTGCACAATGCACATAGGATAGCATGGAAAAGAAAACACACACACACACACACACACACACACACACACACACTCTCACACACACACACACACCAGATGCTGACTCCCTAGTCACCCTCTAACATCTGACCACTCTCCATGGGGCAGCAGGTTCCTCTGATAAAAGCCCAAAACAGGACCTTTGTAGCCTGGAGTTTCATCACAATTTAATTAGGGTGAGTTAGAGGGTGTGCTCCAGTGTGTATGTGAGCGAGAGAGAGAGAGAGAGAGAGAGAGACAGACAGACAGACAGTCCCAGTTTGCTTCCCAGTTCTGCTCTTTTCCTTAAATGTAAATGGTAAATGGCGCACTTATAAAGTGCTTTACACTGTGTCTCATTCACCCATTCATACACACAAACTCACACACCAATGGTAGCAGAGCTGCCATGCAAGGCGCTAACTTGCCATCGGGAGCAACTTGGGGTTCAGCTTCTTGCCCAAGGACACCTCAGCATGTGGAGTCGAATCGAAACGCCAACCCTACGATTAGTGGAAACCCGCTCTACCACCTGAGCCACAGCCGCCCTTAAGGGTTTTTATAGCCTGGCCATGGTGTGATCGGTCCGTGGTGTGATCGGTCCGTGGTGTGATTGGGCCGTGGTGTGATTGGGCCGACGTATGATCGGGCTGTGGTGTGTTTGGGCCGAGGTGTGTTTGGCCCGTGGTGTGTTTGGGCCGTGGTGTGATTGGGCCGAGGTGTGTTTGGGCTGAGGTGTGATTGGGCCATGGTGTGACTGGGCCGTGGTGTGTTTGGGCTGTGGTGTGATTGGGCCGAGGTGTGATTGGGCTGTGGTGTGTTTGGGCCGAGGTGTGACTGGGCCGTGGTGTGTTTGGGCCGTGGTGTGTTTGGGCCGTGGCGTGATCGGGCCGTGGCGTGATCGGGCCGAGGCGTGATCGGGCCGAGGCGTGACTGGGCCGTGGCGTGTTTGGGCCGTGGCGTGTTTGGGCCGTGGCGTGATTGGGCCGTGGTGTGTTTAAGTTGTTGGGCTGTGGTGTGATTGCATCCTGCAAAATATGTTAGAGAAAGACTTTTGGCGTTTTGGCCAGATTGTGTTTGGTCCAAGATGTACTGGAGTTACAGTTACAGTACAGTTTATTACTGTAAAGAGACTCAGCGCAGGTTTGAGCCATTGATCACCTTCACTACGCGTGTTTGGGCCAGGTTTTTTGTGCCATAATTTGTCAGGTCTTAGCCATGTTTGATCTGTGTGTACTTTGGTCAGAATTAATTTAGATCAGAAGTAGATTTGACCAGAGTTTGTTGGTTTATATTGTTTGGCACAGAGTATATTTGGGCCAAAATTAATTTGTGCTAATTTGTTTGGGTTAGAAATACGTTTTGAAGTTTTAGCCAGAGTTTTTTTGCTGTAGATTTTTTGGCACAGGATGTTTTGTTGTTTGGGTCAAACATCTGGACTTGGACATGTTTGGGTCAGTATTAATTTGACCCAAGACTTGTGTGCAATCTTCATTTGCCCTTTAAGTATTTCAGGATCACAAATTTTCCAGGGAACAAATCAAACAGGTGTGTCTGGAGAAAGAGAGCACCATTAACTGCAAACTTTGAATGAGACAACTGAGAGAAGACCACAGGAGTGGGTAAGAGAGGGGAGGAAATTTAGAACAAAGCAATCTGCCTTAGAAAAAATCATCTATGTTTAGACGGAATGGACGAAATGGGAACTAAACTCGTAAACACACATTTAGCACAAAAGCATACCCGAGAATCCTGTTGCTCTGGAAGCACACATCAGAGAGGACGGGAGTGAGTAAACAGACGAGATCTACAATGGAAGTTTTTCCGCAGAATATCGAGCCACATAGACACCTTCTTATGTCTACACAAACAAATGCACACACATACAGCACGAGCCAGAACTCTGTGGTAAGCTATTTCAAAAAAGAAAATGAAAGATGCTTCTCAGCCCCAGTTTCACTGCTCAGTTCAGGATTGCATTCATATGGCACTCATTCCTTACGCTAAACCGGCATTAAACAGCTCGATGCATTCCTGCTTTACACATTCGTCACGCTCGTCACTATCAGTTAGAGTTTGGAACTCTGAATTTTAGCAGGAAGTAGTGCAGAACTCTTTGTTTTTGCATCTGAAATGCGGGGCCCTGGGAAAAAAAAACACAGCAGGAAGTACAGAAATCATGAATTTAATAATAGAAAGTATGTTCCTTCATGGGTACTAGGAAAGATAGGAACCAGAATTCAAAATTATTAAGTCTATAAATTCTAAAATATGTCATAAAACACAATTAAATGTCACACCATCTATTCACACTATTAAAATTTGCCCCAGGTGGCAGGGGTAATGCAGTTACAGTTTGTTTACAAGTGAAATTGGATGTATTGTTAACTAGCTAGCTAGCACAGATAACATAGTAGGTATAGCCTAGCTTACGAGAACAAAATTGCATTGAAGTACTGTTACAAAAGAGCTTACACAAAAATATTAATTAGCATATACATTTTAAAACATATATTTTAGATGATGTAACCTATTTTACTGTGACTTTTTACCATAAGTAAAAGACTTTCATTTGTCATTTTGGTTAAGCAGCTTTAGATGTATGAAATGATAAAGATCTTAATCCTCCGTTTCGGTAGAAAAACTGCATAAGACTGTAGCAGTGCATTCTGGGTAAATCACGCTTCTGAAATCTATCATGATCTTAACTTGATCTCTCGTCTAACGAGCTTAAGATGGCCACAAGTTTTAAATCAAGGGGAAGAGAAGAGAGGAAGTGAACCAGGGCGTGTTAACGACAGCATTGGAACAGAGCCTCATATTTAGCAGTAGCTAACTGCTAACGTCTGCATCGGGGCGTTGCTTTAATCTCAATATCCGAACCAGATGGTCATCTGTTTGCAATTCACGGCCAGATTTCCAACATCCCACATCAGGTTTGAGATAGCGTATGTTCACCAGGACCACTTGATTATCGCATCTGACACATACGGGAAGGTCCGAAAGTCCAAGACCACCACCAATTGTTTTTGCTAACCCTAACCATAACCATAAATTATTGTTAATAAGCGTTACAGCTGGAACTTAAGTAACAATAGGAATTTACAATTATCAGCACAGTTATAATGGTTTATAAGTATGAGCTGCACAGGTGCTATAGTTTTATCCTGAAATGCAAGCTTAATTTCTAACTATTAGCGTCCGTTGATATTATGCTACAACATACATAGTAGCTAGCTAACTAAGCTAACTAACATTACTACTTTATTGTGGAATATTTCCTCAGAATAAATTTATATCAATCTCCAATGAAAGATTTGTAAATAATGCTGAAGCAAAAATTTTTATTATCTATCAAATAGTTATGTATACAAATATATAACAAAAGAAAAAAAAACAACAACAACATTTCTTATTCATAATTCTTATTTCTTTCTTATTCTTAAACAACACAGCAATGACAAGTACCAACTGAGTTCAATGTTTAGATTAGTGTTTGATTACAAATGAAATAAAAATAGTTCTGGGAAAACACGTAGGCTGGTGGACTAATACAAACTAACACACACACACACACACACACACAGAGCTGGCAGTAACACTACTACGCCGGTTTGCGTTCCAACGTCTCTTACGCTGGCACACTTCAACAAACAGCTCTGAAAAGCCTTACAGGGTAAAAACATCTCCATCTCCTCCATCCTGTCTCACACACACACATACACACACACACACAGACACACACACACTTGACCTCATATAGTAAAACACCTAGATTAAACACACACACACACACACACACACACACACAAAGATCTGTTCATGCACATCTGTTCATGACTGTGTGTGGTTTCTTCCACCTGTGTTGAATTTTGAATTATAAATCTGAATAAAACCAACAATTAATTTAAAACGTATAATATTTATATGAATAATCTGAAGCATGAAACTAGATATTTTGTGGCTTTTTGTTGTATTTTGTGGTATTTCATTACAGTAGAGATGTGAGGTGTTGTGTGTTGTGTGTATGTAGTTATTGTAGGCTCAGACTAAACCTTTAAATTAACACAGTGCTGAATAAACACCAGGAGCATTAAGTGACATCAACAGTGTCAAATAAATACCTACAGAACTTAGTCATACAGTACTAAATAAACTCTACAGTGGTGAATGAACACCTGAAACAACTAGATCTACAATGTTGAACAGACAAATACAACGTTAAGATCAACAGTGTTGTATAATCACCTACAGAATTACGACCTGCAATGGCAAATAAACAACTTCGACATTATGGCTTAAAGTGTTGAATAAACACATACAGCATTACAACCTACAGGCTTGATTAAACACCCACAACATTATGGCTTAAAGTGTTGAATAAACAACTACAACATTACGGCTTAAAGTTTTGAATAAACACCTACAATGTTACGGCTTAAAGTTTTGAATAAACACCCACAACATTACGGCTTAAAGTTTTGAATAAACACCCACATCGTTACGGCTTAAAGTTTTGAATAAACACCCACATCGTTACGGCTTAAAGTTTTGAATAAACACCCACATCGTTACAGCTTAAAGTTTTGAATAAACACCCACATCGTTACAGCTTAAAGTTTTGAATAAACACCCACATCGTTACAGCTTAAAGTTTTGAATAAACACCCACATCGTTACGGCTTAAAGTTTTGAATAAACACCCACATCGTTACGGCTTAAAGTTTTGAATAAACACCCACATCGTTACAGCTTAAAGTTTTGAATAAACACCCACATCGTTACGGCTTAAAGTTTTGAATAAACACCCACATCGTTACGGCCTAAAGTTTTGAATAAACACCCACAATGTTACCGCTTAAAGTTTTGAATAAACACCTACAACGTTGCGGCTTAAAGTTTTGAATAAACAGCTACAACGTTACGGCTTCAAGTTTTGAATTAACACCCACAACATTACGGCTTAAAGTTTTGAATAAACACCTACATCGTTACGGCTTAAAGTTTTGAATAAACACCCACATCGTTACGGCTTAAAGTTTTGAATAAACACCCACATCGTTACAGCTTAAAGTTTTGAATAAACACCCACATCGTTACAGCTTAAAGTTTTGAATAAACACCCACATCGTTACGGCTTAAAGTTTTGAATAAACACCCACATCGTTACAGCTTAAAGTTTTGAATAAACACCCACAATGTTACCGCTTAAAGTTTTGAATAAACACCCACATCGTTATGGCCTAAAGTTTTGAATAAACACCCACATCATCACAGCTTAAAGTTCTGAATAAACACCCACAATGTTACCGCTTAAAGTTTTGAATAAACACCTACAACGCTGCGGCTTAAAGTTTTGAATAAACAGCTACAACGTTACGGCTTCAAGTTTTGAATTAACACCCACAACATTACAGCTTAAAGTTTTGAATAAACACCTACATCATTACGGCTTAAAGTTTTGAATAAACACCTACAACATTATGGCTTAAAGTTTTGAATAAACACCCACAATGTTCCGGCTTAAAGTTTTGAATAAACACCTACAACGTTACTGTTTAAAGTTTTGAATAAACACCCACATCGTTACGGCTTAAAGTTTTGAATAAACACCCACATCGTTATGGCTTAAAGTTTTGAATAAACACCCACAATGTTACCGCTTAAAGTTTTGAATAAACACCCACAATGTTAAAGCTTAAAGTTTTGAATAAACACCTACAACTTTGCGGCTTAAAGTTTTGAATAAACACCTACAACATTATGGCTTAAATTTTTGAATGAACACCTACAACATTACAGCTAAAAGTGTTGAATAAACACCTACAACATTAAAACACAGTGCAAAATGTCAGTGAGATGTACACCAGTACTGCAAGATAGACAGAGAGACTGATGGGTTTATAGTAGAACTTAATGGTGCTGAAGAAGCTGTGATCTTTCCCATAAGAGAATAGCTGTCAGCCAAAGTGCCACAGTGTGTGTGTGTGTGTGTGTGTGATCTTGCTGATTTATGGGCTGAGTGAAATTCGCCTTAGGAAAAAGAAAAAACTGCTGTGAAAGTTTAATAAAAACAAACACAAAATGGCAGAATAATGACCTACTCAGCGTTCCAGTCCATGTCACAAACAGTTAGATACTAAGGGATGTATTCCGAGTCGGTAACTTAAGTTCAAATGTTATGCAAATATGTAAGTGGGGAAAGTTCCTGGAATTCAGAGTCAGGTTACGCAGCTGCCTAAGTAAGTATTTTCTAAGCTCCACATTCAGATTATTATAAACACCTGCATGTAGTTAAAGTTTTTGCATTTATATTTTAAAATTTCAATACATACATACATACATACATACACACACACACACACACACACACACATTATATATATATATATATATATATATATATATATATATATATATATATATATATATATATATATATATATATATATATATATATATATATATATATATATATATATATATAAGCGCAACACAGATCAAATTGAATTGAAAAATTTAACCTCAGAGGCTTATAGGATATGGAATAGCACTTGATCCAGCGCATCCTAAATCTCTCATTATTTCAGCATATTATCTCTGCATTTGGATTATTCCCATAATATATCCATTAGAACAATTTATTGAATATTTCCTTATAGTAATAATAATTCAACTCCCTATAGTTCTTGCCTGGTCTCCCACTGAAGCTAAGCAGGGTTGAGCCTGTCCAGTACCTGGATGGGAGACCTCCTGGGGAAAGCTAAGGTTGCTGCTGGAAGTGGTATCAGTGAGGCCAGCAGGGGGCTCTCACCCTGTGGTCTGTGTGGGTCTAATGCCCCAGTATAGTGACGGGGATGCTATACTGTAAAAACAGCGTTGTCTTTCGGATGAGATGTTAAACCGAGGTCCTGACTTTCTGTGGTCGTTAAAAATCCCAGGACATTTATCGTAAAGAGTAGGGGTATAAGCCCAGTGTCCTGCCCAAATTCCCCCATTGACCCTTCTCTATCATCCCCTAATAATCTCCATCTCTGAACTGGCTACATCACTCTCTCCTCTCCACTAATAGCTGGTGTGTGGTGGGAGTTCTGGCGCACTATGGCTGCAGTCACATCATCCAGGTGGAGGCTGCACATTGGTGGTGGTTGAGGAGATCCCCCCCATACAATGTAAAGTGCTTTGAGTGTCTAGAAAAGTACTATATAAATCTAAAGAATTATTATTATTATTAGTAGTAGTAGTAGTATTAGTAGTAGTAGTAGTAGTAGTATTCCATTATGATGTTTCCCAGATCCTCAGTAACGCAAATGTTGCTTTAATGAAATTAACTGAAAATGAAATTAATTTAAATGAAGTTTTCACTCTGTAATGCTCATAGCAGAAAATATTAAGTCGGATATTTTTTCATAACTTGCGATTCAGGGCTTCCATAATTATTAACACTACTACGATACACGATAAAGTATCTACTTAAAAGATTCTTGATTTAAAACATAACGACAATCCACCTTGGAAAATTGCTACAGCGAAACTCCTGCTAATAAGAGAAATCTGATTATGAAGTGACTCGTGTTGAGTTTCTCATTATAATATTACATAAAACACTAATGTAAATATGTTCATTCAGTTAATGACAAAGTCAGATTTTGTACTGTGGGGAAGAAAACTCTGTTTTCTCTAATGAAAATGCTTTAAAAGTCCACAAATACAAATGTGTGTGTGTGTGTGTGTGTGTGTGTGTGTGTGTCTGTGTGTGTGTGTGGTGTGTTTTAGCCACGCGATTACATGACACACTTGGTTGGATATGTTATATTTGGCCTGAGAGCCCACAACTCTGTTACAGTTGGCGTGAAATCTTAAACTCACACATGGAGTTTCCGTGTGTGTGTGTGTGTGTGTGTGTGTGTGTGTGTGTTTGTGTGTACATGTTTTAATATCTGGGAGAGGACCAAATGTCCCCACAAGCATAGGAATATCTGACCTAGTATGGATATTTGGCATGTCCCCATGAGGATAACTTTTTAAACTTTTTTTTTTAAACCGAAAACTGCAGCTTTTAATTATAAAACTAAAAGAGATGAAAGGTTTTGTTTGGGTTACTAAGGTGAAGTAACCTCAGGTCTAGTATTAATGATTTGCATTGAAGATTCATCAGTAAAATGTCCTCACTAGGAGACAAGTGTGTGTCTTTTACAGTAAGTGGAGAATCCATGTTATAGCAATTTATACTACACATTTTTAGCATACTGTCCTTTATTCCACTTTAAGGCTTCTAATAAATGAAACAAAAATGAAAGTAAAATAATAATAATAATAATAATAATAATAATAATAATAATAATAATGAGTGTTTCCTTCAGCTTCAGTTATATTAGACTTAACTCTGCCTGAGTTGTAAGTGACCTTTGCATAAAGCACTATGTTTTTGTAATGTAATACCTGTTTGTAAAGTGCTATACAATCCATTCACTTTACATAATAATGTTTTTATGTTGACTAACTCGCTAAACATCTCCCACACCCGACATTTTAGCTTCTCTCCTTTCTTCGGTTTAATCCCTGCGAGTAATTTCCGGTTTTTACTTTAACGACATTCTCATTGTGTTCCCCGGTTTAATTATTACATATTTCCTCTCTCTCTGGAACAGTTGCACTAAAAGGGTTTAGCTAAAGCGTTCATTACTGATAAATATGTTGTGGCAAAGATCAATTTTAAAAGACAACTATACAGCAAATTCACTAACGAAAGTTAGACTTGACAGTCTTGTGTTGGTCTCCTTTGGGACTTTAAAGGTTATGGAGGTTATGGAGTTTTGTACCAAATCTTTATTTAGTATGTAAGAAATGAAACACGATGGGGTGTGGCATTATGGTAACTTACTGACTAATAGAGTGAGAATGTTCCTACAATGACACATTGCCAAGTGTTTTATTCCTCTTATACCAAAACAAGTTGCCAAGATGTTGTTGGAAAACCTAAAGTTACAGCTTTACAAAGCACTGACACTGGAGACTCCTTCCATAAATGTTAAATAAAAACAAGCACATTAATATAAACCTGTGATTTGCAGCTGTACTACTGTCAGAGTTAAGTTCCACACTAGCTAACTATTTAACGTTTTATTTTTGTCTACTCTATTTACTACGCACTCATATAACACATTCCAGCTAGCTACAGTATACAGTTACGACTTTATATTAATATGCTACTGTATTAGCTACCATATTTATACGTTTAGCTAGCAGTCTCCAAAGACAGGCCCTCGTTGTAATTCTAACTAGCTTTTTAAAAGAAAGCTAGCTTTAAGAGCTTTAAGAGTTCTGAATGTTTTTTAAACATTAACAATAATTGGAAATTAATGTTAATCTGGCATGAATAATAACCAATGTACTAGAAGCAACAGAATGTTCCAGAATCTCGCCACATCAGACCTGATGTTAGCAGGTTAACTTAAGCAACAGTGTTGACTAGCAGCGCTGTGTGGTTTTTTTATTTAATGTACAGCTCATGACACATTGCAGACAAACCGTATACCTTGTCGTTCTGTCCATTATCTGTTACAAGCCCTGCCTCTTTCTTTCTATGGTGTGATGGGATGCAGTACCGCAGAACGCACATCATTCCTCACTTCTTTTTTTGGCTAATATGGTCCTCGTTGTACTGCATGACATCCATTCCTGTTTCTTACTAGAACCTGAAAAATGGTGTAGAACAGGACCTGCAATTTGACACACAGCTCCAATTTCCAGAACACACACACACGCACACACAAACACACTCCAGACAGCTGACACACACTGAAAACACAGAGCCAGAAGGAAGCACAAGTCCAAATAAGGAGGTGGAGAGGAAGTCATGGACACGGTGGAGGTTTTACACAGCCTTACAGAGACACAGAAGGTCAATATCAGTCTGTGTGTGTGTGTGTGTGTGTGTGTGTGTGTGTGTGTGTGTGTGTATGAGTGTGTGTGTGTGTGTGTGTGTGTGTTTTAGTCATTAAGTCAACGATGAGCAAGTTCCTGATCTGGTGGGGATGTACAATAACTCACAACCTACATGTTGACTGTAAATGAAACTGTGTTTGATATGAAAGAAACACACACGCTTTATTCAAAATAAAGAATGTGAAAGGGACATCAGTCAGAGAGAGAGAGAGAGAGAGAGAGAGAGAGAGAGAGAGAGAAAGAGGTAATGAGATTAAGATGTTGAAACATGAAACCCTTCATCATCTCTGCACAGGAAATACTGCACTTGATAAAGTCATGCTACTGAAATGAAATCTTCTAATGACTGTTAATGTGAGTGATCTAGAACCCTGCTAGTCACCGTGCCCCAACATTGTAACCATCAAAAATGGCTCTGTACATGCTTATACGTTACTATATTTTTAAAAAGTTCTTACTGCTATGTTTTCATAAATATGCCATGAGCACCCCGGCCCAGTAGCTAACTAATATTTACATTTACATGAATGGCAAATGGCAAATGCCCTTATCCAGCGCAACATTTGAGATAAATGAGATCATTTATACATCTGAGCAGCTGCGGGTTAAGGGCCTTGCTCAAGGGCCCAGCAGTAGCAGCCTTGCAGTTCTGGGATTTGAACTAATGACCTTCCAGGCGGTAGGCCAACATCTTACCCACTGAGCTACCAGTGCCCTATAACTAACTAACCTCTGATCAGATATAGTCCCACCAATTTATAAATGCTAGTTTGCCCCAGGTATTATCCAAAATCAGTAGCACTGGAGTAGTGGATTCAGGGGGGTACAGCGGGGGTCATGTTCTGTCTCCTCCACACGAGGGTTTAATAAATAAAAAATAACTGAGTACAAAGAAACATTGGTGGTCAGTGGCGTTACTGAGAGTCAGCGTGTTACTGAGAGTCAGCGTGTTACTGAGAGTCAGTGGCGTTACTGAGAGTCAGCGTGTTACTGAGAGTCAGTGGCGTTACTGAGAGTCAGCGTGTTACTGAGAGTCAGTGTGTTACTGAGAGTCAGTGGCGTTTCTGAGAGTCAGTGGTGTCACTGAGAGTCAGTAGTGTTACTGAGAGTCAGCGTGTTACTGAGAGTCAGTGTGTTAATGAGAGTCAGTGGTGTTGCCGAGAGTCACTGGTGTTACTGAGAGTCAGTGTGTTACTGAGTCAGTATGTTACTGAGAGTCACTGGTGTTACTGAGAGTCAGTAGTGTTACCGAGAGTCTGTGGTGTTGCCGAGAGTCAGTAGTGTTACTGAGAGTCAGTGTGTTACTGAGAGTCAGTATGTTACTGAGAGTCACTGGTGTTACTGAGAGTCAGTGTGTTACTGAGTCAGTATGTTACTGAGAGTCACTGGTGTTACTGAGAGTCAGTAGTGTTACCGAGAGTCTGTGGTGTTGCCGAGAGTCAGTGGTGTTACTGAGAGTCAGTAGTGTTACTGAGAGTCAGTGGGTTACTGAGAGTCAGTGGTGTTACTGAGAGTCACTGGTGTTACTGAGAGTCAGTGGGTTACTGAGAGTCAGTGGGTTACTGAGAGTCAGTGGTGTTACTGAGAGTCAGTAGTGTTACTGAGAGTCAGTGGTGTTACTGAGAGTCAGTGGTGTTACTGAGAGTCAGTAGTGTTACTGAGAGTCACTGGTGTTACTGAGAGTCAGTGACATTACAACCTCTTTTTTAATTTCAGTTCTGTTAAATTTCATGCTCTGCATAGCTGTTTTACTTACTATGTGTGTGGAAGAGAGAGAGAGAAGAGAGAGAGAGAGACAGTGCTTCATGCTCAGGAGAAACTGAGCAGGACAAGTAAATCCACGCTTTTGGCAAAGATGCTACGCTAAATGTCATCACAAACGGTACTGTGTTTGCTAATTATGGTAATGTAGCTGTGACAGAGAGATAAATGAGTTTACCGTGTCCTCAACACACGTATGGCCATGTCCCAAATCTGTACTCCTACTGTGTTTACTCTAATATTCTCTCTCTCTCGCTCTCTCTCTCTCTCTCTCTCTCTCTCTCTCTCTCTCTGCACATACTTTATTATGAATTGTTTTTTTCCCCTTTATTATCTACATCTCTTTCTCGTTCTTCTTTGGTATAATCCCTAACTGATGTATTTACGTTTGCCTCCACTCACGTGGACTCACACTAAATAAAATAATGCTTATGCAGTGCATCGTGGAGAAATCACAGAGACTGCTTCTGCTAAAGGTCTTGGTTTGGGAGGTGGCCACAATCTCTCAGGAAGTTGATGCCTTTACATAAATCATGTAGCAGGAAGTTGCGGGATTTTTAGAGAATTGCTAATGTGTGTGTTGTGTTGTGATGGAGGAGCAGAAAGTAGGGAAAAGGGAAGCAAAGAGATAAAAAAACAATTGTATACACAACACAACTGTACACACAACTGTACACACAACACAACTATACCCACATCTGTGCACACAACACACAACTGCATACATAACACAACTGTACACACAACAAACATTTTACACACAACACACACTGTACACACAACAAACACTGAACACACTACACACAACGGTACACAACTGCACACACAACACACTTTATGAATGTTACACAATTACACAGCTTATTAATGGGCATGACTGTTGTGTGTTTTTTCTTTTCTTTCGTTCTCTCATCTCTATTCCTCTCTGTCTGTTCTAAGATTTTTTATTTCTTTTTTGAAACCTTTTAATTCACTTGGGAATATCTTTATAATCGATCTTTCTTCATTCGTCTCCTTCTTCACTCTAATCTCGCTGTAACCGCAGTGTCTCTGTCTCGTTACACACACGTGTGCTTCATTACACTCTTGTGTAATAACCAGTTGTCGAGTTGTTTTCTTTAACTCTCACCGAGGAGAAATCTTCTGTGTTAACAGAATGAAACTTCTGTGTAACGTTTATAATTCCATTATTTCATAAGAAATACAAGAACACACTTCTGATCAGTGATTTATTACTGCTGCTGACGATTCAGCTTCAAACAAACCAAGAGCCGTGACCACACACACACACACACACACACACACACACACACACAGAGCCACAACACTGGTTTCAATTTAGCCCGCGGCCGGAAAACACACTTCTGCGTTTATTTATTTGTGGGTAAAAGTGCTGAGTCGCCGCTGTTGGAGAATCTCTCATTACGGGGAGCGAGGAAACATACACTTAAGTGTGTGTGTGTGTGTGTGTGTGTGTGTGTGTGTGTGTGTGAGAGAGAGTATGTGTACGGTCAATGGCTTGGCACATGATTGGAATGTGCTACACACAGTCAGTGGCTTTGGATGGAGAAATAGAGGCGTGTGTGTGTGTGTGTGTGTGTGTGTGTGTGTGTGTGTGTATGAACCACCAAATTGGATAATGGGAGGTAAAGATCAGCACGAGGTGAAACTGAGTTACTGTCACTGTATTTATCTTAGGGACTAACTCCGCCCACATGCCAGTGGTGCACTAGGATATCACCGTTGCTCAGTTACTTTCACTAAAACATATAACACACTGTAGCTCACGATTCATTTCATTTGTGCGTACATTCGCATCATTTATTCTTATTATGATTAGAATTCTGATACACACCGAGCACTATTGATGAACGTTGCCATAGTTACGGAACAATGTTTACGACTCAGTAAAATAAGTATCACTGATTTAAAACCGTGATTATATTTTGAACCGGATTTACATCGAAGGTGTCCTGGACACACGTTATCAGCCAATCAGGAGCCGGTAGTTTTTGTATAATGTACATAAAACATACAAGGAGCTGAACGTAACGGCGTGAAAGTGAGGAACGTAACGAAATCGTTTTTACTCCAAATTGAATTGTTTTCCCCGAACTAAATCTCATGTAGAGTGATACAGTGTGGATTTGATCTTTTTTTTCATCACTGCACAGTCCCATGTGTATTATGTTGTAGGTGCTTCAATATTTTTTCACATTATAACACATCTATGGTAGGTGGGGGTGTACAAACTTTCTAATATAGCGCTGCATGAACAGTTCTAGTTGTAACTTTCACATTAATAACTGCAAATTGAATTTAATTTGTGTGTGTGTATTTACAGCCAGAACATAAATTTCAGCATGACACATTGTGGTTCCATCAAACAGCCAGACGGTGGCGCTGGACTTAACGCCACTCCTCACTCGAGCCGAAATCACGTAGGAAACGTGACATTAAGTTCAAGATCAGAATCGTGCATAACTAAGACACGCCTCTGTTTAAGATGAACCCCGCCCCCGCATGTGTGACTCTCGCGTAACTTCTGAACAGCGCTGTAGTCTGCACTGTAGTCAGTATTCAGACCTGAAGTCTGAATACTGATGTGTGTCATTTCAGCATTAAAGGACAAGTGAAGAAAATTAGCGTAGGAACCTGGAAACAAGAAACAAAAGTAAAGAGAAACCTTTAAAGCTGTTCGGGTGAGAAAACTAAAATGAGAAACGAGAGCTGTGAATTAAAATCTCTTTTGTGGATAAATAAACTTTAACTCTGCTTTAACCGACCAGGACGGGTCGTGTTCCAAAAACAGCAAGGCATAGTGCACTTCCTTTTCCTTCCCTAACACACCTGACTCCACTCAGCAGCTCGTGAGTGTTTAATGTAGCTTCCTGCTCTAACATACACAGTTTGGCCTTATAGAGTGTTAATGAGCTGATGAGGTGAATCGTGTGTGTGTGTGTGTGTGTGTGCGTGTGTTAGAGCAGGACACACTCACTCTAACATGTGCAGAACAGGATTGAGAAATGCGATTTACCAAGCAGGACACGTCACAATCCAAAACCAACAAATAGCGGAGAAGTTCTCTCTCTTCCCTCCTGCTCGAGTCCCCACTTTTCAGCACTCAGTCTGAAGCGAGAGCTGGCGGAGGGACGCCGCTTTCATCCTCAGCCAGGAAATCAGACGAGCTCGAACGGTTCAGCCATACGAAAGCCATTAACGCAACACACATACACACATACACACACACACACACACACACACACACACACACACACACACGCATATGGAAAACAGAGCAGGAGGAATACCTTCACGACTTTCACATCATATTTTATTAGAAAATGAGTTACATTTGCTGTTTATCTGGTATATGATAAAAATGGTGAAATAAATTCATTTTAATTTTAATTCATTCACATCACTGCGTTAGTACTTCTTCATGATACTGTAACCAATCAGGGCACAGTTCTTGCCCCAATCCCACCATCACCAATCATAAAGTAGTTCCCGCCCTCAATGCTATTGTAACCAATCATAAAGTAGTTCCTGCCCTCATTGTTATTGTAACCAATCATAAAGTAGTTTCCGCCCTCAATGCTATTGTAACCAATCATAAAGTAGTTCCTGCCCTCATTGTTATTGTAACCAATCATGAAGTAGTTCCCGCCCTCAATGCTATTGTAACCCATCATAAAGTAGTTCCCGCCCTCAATGCTATTGTAACCAGTCATAAAGTAGTTCCCACCCTCAATATTATTGTAACCCATCATGAAGTAGTTCCCGCCCTCAATGCTATTGTAACCAATCATAAAGTAGTTCCCGCCCTCAATGCTATTGTAACCAGTCATAAAGTAGTTCCCACCCTCAATATTATTGTAACCAATCATAAAGTAGTTCTCACCCTCAATGCTATTGTAACCAATCATAAAGTAGTTCTCACCCTCATTGTTACTGTAACCAATCATAAAGTAGTTCCCGCCCTCAATGTTATTGTAACCAATCATAAAGTAGTTCCCACCCTCAATGCTATTTAAACCAATCATTAAGTAGTTCCCGCCCTCAATGCAATTGCAACCAATCATAAAGTAGTTCCCGCCTGGAATACACATTACTAGACTAAGAGGACACCACATTGGTTTGGTACATCGCAAAAAAAGAGAAAAGATTTATACATATGTATGCAGGAGTTTTATGCGGAATTGTTATGCTTTATTGTAAAATTATATATCTGTTTTTCAATCTGAATTGTGTGCAAACTGAATTTGGATGCAAGGCTTGACCCGAATTCAATAAAATATAATAATAGTGCATTTTAAATACTCAGATTCAGGATCAGTATATTGCAGGCTACAAAACGGGTAACTGATGCTAATGCTAACATCTGTGGCTGCTAATGAACACTTGCCAGTCTCTAATAGGGAACAAACGCACTCCTCGGTCTGCTGTGGCTTTGGCAAAAACATCCGAGCTGCTCTCAAGGAAAACTCTCACCATTCTAACCCTCCAGCAGAAACCATATAAAAAGAGAGCACTCCATGCTGGGGGAGGAGAGAAGGGGGGAGGAAAGGAAGGATGAAAAATTAAAGCAAAGGAAGAATGCTGCCTAAGCAGACGAGGAAATGTGTTCTGAGAAGGAGCTGACACGGGATGAAACGCTAGCGAGGAAATCAATCCTGTTATTAGGAGACCAAGATACTGACTGCGTGCATCCCGAAAAAGTGCAGTCAATACTCAGAAACATGAAGGATGCTGAGGCAGGAGAAGATTTTAAGAGAATGATCAACTCTGTGTCATTTTGAAGGCTACGTAACCACTACAGTCCTTATTTTAGACAGGTTTATAGCAGTGACCTTCTGTTTTGACACATCGAGACACTGAGTAATACAGTTCCTGTTAACATCCCGGATATTTCCTCAAGCATAATGTATGAGTCAGGTGGAGATCTGAACCAACTTGACTCACAAATAGTGATTCACTTAGAGTGACTCATGAGAACCATATTCCTAACCTCTCTCTGATTCTTCACAATGTATACTCCATCATCAATATGCAACCACCAACATTCTCCATCACACACCGACATTCTCCATCACACACCGACATTCTCCATCAAACACCAATATTCTCCATCAAACACCAACATTCTCCATGAAACCCTGACATTCTCCATCACACACCGACATTCACCATCAAACACAGACATTCACCATCACACACCGACATTCACCATCACACACCAACATTCTCCATCAAACCCTGACATTCTCCATCACACACCGACATTCACCATCAAACACCGACATTCACCATCAAACACCAAAGTTCTCCATCAAACACCAACATTCTCCATCAAACACCAAAGTTCTCCATCAAACACCAACATTCTCCATCAAACACCAACATTCTCCATCAAACCCCAATATTCTCCATCAAACCCCAATATTCTCCATCAAACCCCAATATTCTCCATCAAACCCCAATATTCTCCATCAAACGCCGACATTTTCCATCAAACGCCGACATTCACCATCACACACCGACATTCTCCATCACACACCGACATTCACCATCACACACTGACATTCACTATCAAACACCAACATATTGCTGTTTGATGAAGAATGTCGGCGTTTGATGGAAAATGTCGGCGTTTGATGGAGAATATTGGGGTTTGATGGAGAATGTTGGTGTTTGATGGAGAATGTTGGTGTTTGATGGAGAACTTTGGGGTTTGATGGAGAATGTTGGTGTTTGATGGAGAATGTTGGTGTGTGATGGTGAATGTCGGTGTTTGATGGTGAATGTCGGTGTTTGATGGTGAATGTCGGTGTTTGATGGTGAATGTCGGCGTGTGATGGTGAATGTCGGCGTGTGATGGAGAA
This sequence comes from Ictalurus furcatus, assembly GCF_023375685.1. Classification (NCBI taxonomy): domain Eukaryota; kingdom Metazoa; phylum Chordata; class Actinopteri; order Siluriformes; family Ictaluridae; genus Ictalurus; species Ictalurus furcatus. The sequence goes on from NC_071273.1 coordinate 25,585,471, forward strand.
TGTCGGCGTTTGATGGAGAATGTCGGCGTGTGATGGTGAATGTCGGCGTGTGATGGAGAATGTCGGCGTGTGATGGAGAATGTCGGCGTGTGATGGAGAATGTCGGCGTTTGATGGAGAATGTCGGCGTGTGATGGTGAATGTCGGCGTGTGATGGAGAATGTCGGCGTGTGATGGTGAATGTCGGCGTGTGATGGTGAATGTCGGCGTGTGATGGTGAATGTCGGCGTGTGATGGTGAATGTCGGCGTTTGATGGTGAATGGCGGCGTGTGATGGTGAATGGCGGCGTGTGATGGAGAATGTCGGCGTGTGATGGAGAATGTCGGCGTTTGATGGTGAATGTCGGCGTTTGATGGTGAATGTCGGCGTGTGATGGAGAATGTCGGCGTGTGATGGAGAATGTCGGCGTTTGATGGAGAATGTCGGCGTGTGATGGTGAATGTCGGCGTGTGATGGTGAATGTCGGCGTGTGATGGTGAATGTCGGCGTTTGATGGAGAATGTCGGCGTGTGATGGAGAATGTCGGCGTTTGATGGTGAATGTCGGCCTGTGATGGTGAATGTCGGCGTTTGATGGAGAATGTCGGCGTGTGATGGTGAATGTCGGCGTGTGATGGAGAATGTCGGCGTGTGATGGTGAATGTCGGCGTTTGATGGAGAATGTCGGCGTGTGATGGAGAATGTAGGCGTGTGATGGTGAATGTCGGCGTGTGATGGTGAATGTCGGCGTGTGATGGAGAATGTCGGCGTGTGATGGTGAATGTCGGCGTGTGATGGAGAATGTCGGCGTTTGATGGAGAATGTCGGCGTGTGATGGTGAATGTCGGCGTGTGATGGTGAATGTCGGCGTTTGATGGTGAATGTCGGCGTGTGATGGTGAATGTCGGCGTGTGATGGTGAATGTCGGCGTTTGATGGTGAATGTCGGCGTGTGATGGAGAATGTCGGTGATCGTGGTGTTTCATAGAGAACATTAGCTTTAGCATCATAAGCACTGATAGTGTGTCACTGGTGTGAAATTCCTTTGCAGCTTTTCAGTGGTTTATTTATTTATTTATTTTCCTACTCCTCCCTCTCTGGTGTTCTAAAAAGGCTGTAAGGTC
>NC_071273.1:25591571-25629071 GCF_023375685.1 Ictalurus furcatus
ATCTCAATACCACTCTATATACCCCTACCCATCTAAATACCACTCTATATACCCCTACCCATCTCAATACCACTCTATATACCCCTACCCATCTCAATACCACTCTATATACCCCTACCCATCTCAATACCACTCTATATACCCCTACCCATCTAAACACCACTCTATATACCCCTACCCATCTAAATACCACTCTATATACCCCTACCCATCTCAATACCACTCTATATACCCCTACCCATCTAAATACCACTCTATATACCCCTACCCATCTCAATACCACTCTATATACCCCTACCCATCTCAATACCATTCGATATACCCCTACCCATCTCAATACCACTCTATATACCCCTACCCATCTCAATACCACTCTATATACCCCTACTCATCTCAATACCATTCGATATACCCCTACCCATCTAAACACCACTCTATATCTATATAGCCCTACCCATCTCAATACCACTCTATATTCCCCTACCCATCTCAATACCACGCTATATACCCCACCCATCTAAACATCACTCTATATACCCCTACCCATCTCAAGACCACTCTATATACCCCTACCCATCTAAACTCCACTCTATATTCCCCTACCCATCTCAGTACCACTCTATATACCCCTACCCATCTCAATACCACGCTATATACCCCTACCCATCTCAATACCACTCTATATACCCCTACCCATCTCAATACCACTCTATATACCCCTACCCATCAAAATACCACTCTATATACCCCTACCCATCTCAATACCACTCTATATACCTCTACCCATCTCAATACCACTCTATATACCCCTACCCATCTAAATACCACTCTATATACCCCTACCCATCAAAATACCACTCTATATACCCCTACCCATCTCAATACCACTCTATATACCCCTACCCATCTAAACACCACTCTATATACCCCTACCCATCTCAATACCACTCTATATACCCCTACCCATCTCAATACCACTCTATATACCCCTACCCATCTAAACACCACTCTATATACCCCTACCCATCTAAACACCACTGTATATACCCCTACCCATCTCAATACCACTCTATATACCCCTACCCATCTCAATACCACTCTATATACCCCTACCCATCTCAATACCACTCTATATACCTCTACCCATCTCAATACCACTCTATTATAGCCCTACCCATCTAAATACCACTCTATATAGCCCTACCCATCTCAATACCACTCTATATACCCCTACCCATCTCAATACCACTATATATAGCCCTACCCATCTCAATACGACTCTATATACCCCTACCCATCTAAACACCACTCTATATACCTCTACCCATCTCAATACCACTCTGTATACCCCTACCCATCTAAATACCACTCTATATAGCCCTACCCATCTCAATACCACTCTATATACCCCTACCCGTCTCAATACCACTCTATATACCCCTACCCATCTAAACACCACTGTATATACCCCTACCCATCTCAATACCACTCTATATACCCCTACCCATCTCAATACCACTCTATATACCCCTACCCATCTCAATACCACTCTATATACCCCTACCCATCTCAATACCACTCTATATAGCCCTACCCATCTCAATACGACTCTATATACCCCTACCCATCTAAACACCACTCTATATACCTCTACCCATCTCAATACCACTCTATATACCCCTACCCATCTAAACTCCACTCTATATTCCCCTACCCATCTCAGTACCACTCTATATACCCCTACCCATCTCAATACCACGCTATATACCCCTACCCATCTCAATACCACTCTATATACCCCTACCCATCTCAATACCACTCTATATACCCCTACCCATCAAAATACCACTCTATATACCCCTACCCATCTCAATACCACTCTATATACCTCTACCCATCTCAATACCACTCTATATACCCCTACCCATCTAAATACCACTCTATATACCCCTACCCATCAAAATACCACTCTATATACCCCTACCCATCTCAATACCACTCTATATACCCCTACCCATCTAAACACCACTCTATATACCCCTACCCATCTCAATACCACTCTATATACCCCTACCCATCTCAATACCACTCTATATACCCCTACCCATCTAAACACCACTCTATATACCCCTACCCATCTAAACACCACTGTATATACCCCTACCCATCTCAATACCACTCTATATACCCCTACCCATCTCAATACCACTCTATATACCCCTACCCATCTCAATACCACTCTATATACCTCTACCCATCTCAATACCACTCTATTATAGCCCTACCCATCTAAATACCACTCTATATACCCCTACCCATCTCAATACCACTATATATAGCCCTACCCATCTCAATACGACTCTATATACCCCTACCCATCTAAACACCACTCTATATACCTCTACCCATCTCAATACCACTCTGTATACCCCTACCCATCTAAATACCACTCTATATAGCCCTACCCATCTCAATACCACTCTATATACCCCTACCCGTCTCAATACCACTCTATATACCCCTACCCATCTAAACACCACTGTATATACCCCTACCCATCTCAATACCACTCTATATACCCCTACCCATCTCAATACCACTCTATATACCCCTACCCATCTCAATACCACTCTATATACCCCTACCCATCTCAATACCACTCTATATAGCCCTACCCATCTCAATACGACTCTATATACCCCTACCCATCTAAACACCACTCTATATACCTCTACCCATCTCAATACCACTCTATATACCCCTACCCATCTAAACACCACTCTATATACCCCTACCCATCTCAGTACCACTCTATATACCCCTACCCATCTCAATACCACTCTATATACCCCTACCCATCTCACTACCACTCTATATACCCCTACCCATCTCAGTACCACTCTATATACCCCTACCCATCTCAGTACCACTCTATATACCCCTATCCATATCAATACCATCTCTACACCACATCTGTACAAATCTCCTAAAAAAAGCCTCAAATTAAGACAAAGTGAGGAAACACACTCAGCCACGCGCCACTACATCACGTCACGCTAATTACAGTCCTACAGAGAAGAGGAACGCGGAGCGGAGAAGAAGCTGTGCGAAACATGAAGATGTCCCCTAAATTAACACACACACACACACACAAATTAAGGAGTTTCTTAAATAAAATACAATAAAAACTACTGAATGAAATCAAACTGATTTTTAAAGATTATTACACAAGTTTCAGAAACAGCTGATAAGTTGATTGTACTCTTTAATTTTGTTTTTCTCTTCTACACTCTGATTAGAGTGCTTTTTGTTCATGTATTTGGAGGGGGAAAAAACGTATAAAATGTTATAAGTTTGTGTTTTTACAAACTGAAAGTTTTAGGTTATTTTGTTATTTTATTGTCATTATTTTAAAATAAATAATGAACACGTCTCTACCTGTCCATGATAATGATCTGAATTTCTAAAAGGGTTCTTTGAGCTTTTTTTTTATTATTTGTTTTTTTTTTTTTTTTTTTTACAAAACACACACACACACACACACACACACACACACACACACACACACACACTTCTTGTTTTTTAATAATGAAATTAGCTGGTGTGCAGTCTGACTAACAAGCATCTGATTCAATTAACACACAAACATTCCATTACATTCAAACTGAATCTTCACGCTTTTATTGATGCAGATGTTATCAAGCGTGAGCTGCTGTAAGCACCTGATCTCCCTGTCTTACACACACACACACACACACACACACACACACACGCCCTGCAGCTGAATGAGTTTTTGTGGTTTTGAGTCACTACGACGCGGCAATTTCTACTAATCCTGTGTGATCGCTCTCATTTACACACATCAATATAAACACACACACACACACACACACAAGTTACTATGCTTAATAAATAACTTCTGATTATTTTATCACAATTATTTAACTAATCTATGAAACACAACGTTATGTGTTTGTTTGTTTGTTTGTGTTCTTTCACAGAGACACATTACTGAGGGCTCATCTCTCTCAAATGCTAAATTAAATTAAACTCTAAATAAATAAACAAAGAAATAAAGGCAGAAACGTGCGATTTAACGTACCAGTGTCAATAACAACCACCGAAGTTCTCGTAACGTTATAATAACACTGTAATAACATTAACTGGTTCACAACTGCAACTAAACCCATTAGTAATCACCCCCTGAGTGAGACTCAGGATGCAGAATCTATGATCATGTAGAGACAGCGCAAACTTAGACACCGAAACATGGACTACGCAGTTCGTACGAGATTACATACCGAGTTTTTTTTTTGTGATTGTTGCGGCCAAAAATTTTGCTTTTTAGCTTTTACTTTTTTTTACTTGCTAAGTTTTTTGTGCAAAACATCTCAAATTGACAAAATCGCAGTCGCACGAAATTGTCTTTCACAGTGACGTTTGTTGGTAAACGAGACCATTTATTTGTACTCATGTTCAACGCACGTGAATCGAAGAGGGCTTTTGTTGAACGCGTGTTGTGATAACGTCACATCATGCGTCTCGGCCCGAATCTGTGGAAAATCAGAAAAATTGCAATCTCCTGTGAATAATGCGGAGTTTCCTTGATTTTGCGTTAATTTCTGCGATCGCAAAATTCGAAATCCTGCAGGGACTGGTTATGGTTTCGAAGCAAAAGACATACATGGACACGGAAACACAACGTGACAACGAAAGACAAAAGCTAGACAACGAGTGCTGTGCAAGACGTGACTCTTATACAAGGTGCAAGCCGTCATATGACGTGATCCAATGAGATGCAGTGGCTGATGGGAATCGGAGTCACGCACCGGCTTCAGCGTAAACATGACAGACACACGTGACTCCGATGTCATTGCGCCTCCTGGCTGCAGAAACATAGCGGGACTCTACAGTGATTCTTATATAGTGAAAGACCTGAATTTCTTTTCTAAAATGTCGTGTTGTGCTTTTGGGTGTCAGAATTGTTTTTAAACACCTTTGTTTTTACTACATTCTCTTCAACTGGACACCTTTCCTAGTATTATTAGTAGCTGAATTTGTAGCATTTTTTAGGTTACTTTTAAGTTTGACTAGTTTTGTGAAGTTCCCTATTTTTTTCCACTGCGTTAATTAGGAATCCTTTCCCTACTCCCTTAGCACCATTACTTTGTTTTTCTAGTTTCCTCATTTTCCCTAGTTAGCTATCGATGTTACGTAGAGCTCGAGTGAGTGAAGAACTTTAATATCATAGAGTAAGCTATTCTAAATATTAAACACAGCATACACAGCTAAAAATAAACGAACACAGTCGAGAAGTTGTGTTAGATTCTGTGTGTTGTGTCGTTTGGGATGAAATGGGCAATGTGCTATTAAGATCACTAACTAGACATGATGTCTGCAGTTTGGGACAGAGCCCTCAGGCTGTATTTGGGCTAAAAGGCTGTGGAGAGATTTGTGAGGTGAACTGCCATCACGCTTTAAAAATTAGTGTGTGTTTAAGTGTGTGTGTGTGTGTGTGTGTGTGTGTGTGTGTGTGTGTGTGTGTGCGTATAGGGATGCTTGTACATGCTTCAGAAACAAAGCACTTCATTCACACAGCAGCATTCCTGATCTTCGTGACACACCCTGAGGACATGTATGACAGAGACATGATGAGAAACGGAGTTGTTTACTTTCTCCTCATCCTGAGACAGTGGAGATTCAGAGTTTCACTTCTCAAATCACGCATAACTACGGTAAATATTGTGTCAAAATATTTACACACTGTAGGTACCATAGTTACCTATTGGAAAAAGTGGGGGGATCTAGATCTACACTGTAGACTATGGGAAAGGGAAACTCAGGGATAAGGAACTCGAGAGATCATGATGGAAAGGGGACAGTGGGAACTAGTAATGACTGAAGTGCAGGGGACATTGTGAATGAAGAGACAAGTGAGTGGACAGTAGAAATTAGGGGACACTGAAAACAAGGGAATAAAGTACTAGAGGTCAAGCGATAGTGGATTTTACAGATACTGATAAATACGTTGGGCGGTACCTGCTGATATCCGATGAATAAACCGATGTTTTTTTAAAAACATTGATACTGAATGAAAACGTAACACTATAAAACACTAACACTGTAAAATATTACTGAACTTTATTACAAAAATAAACCATACTGACTGTACCATGAAAATGTGCTGTACTGTTATAAATGAAAAAATATAGAAATATTATTATATATATTAACATTTAATAAATATTAAAGTAAATAAAAGATATACATTCAAACTGAACCAAAAAGTAACGCTCCAAATAACAAATAAAAATAGAAACGTCCAAAACGAATCAAAAAACACTTCAAATAACACGACAAAATTAGTCAGTGATAGTTTTTATTTTGCCTCTAGATGCCGCTGTCGTACTGTATAATGACAGCGGACCGTTCTCATCTGCTTTCGCAACGGACACAATCGGTGTGGATTTTTGCCAAAAAAAAAACAATAGTTCTAGCAACCTATAGTTTGACCACTACAAAGTACGTACTGGAAACTAGGGCACAAAGAATCTAGGAGATGCTGCAAACTGTGGGACAAGTAAACAAACGGAAACTGTAGGAAGGTCAAGTAGGAAATGAAAGGACAGTGAAAACTTGGGACCGTCTGAAAACTAGGGACAACCTATCTAGAGAACTGGAAATAAGGAAAACAATTCAATTTGGGTTGGGTGAAAAAAAAAAGGGACAATGTAAGCTAGAGACATGCTATCTAGAGGATACTAGAAGCTACTGAAAAAGGGAAACTCTGGGAGAGGGTTATGAGTGGATAAAGAAAACTAGGGAACATGGGAAAAGGAGACAGTGGAAACTAGTTAGGACTAAAGAGTAGGGGACACTGGAAACTAAAGCACAAAAAAAGTATGAAAATCTGTAAACTGCGAGACGAGGAAAATAAAGGGACACTGGAACATAAGAGATGAAATCTAGGGACCATGGGGAAAAGGGACAACGTATGTAGGGGACACTGGAAACTAGGAGGCAATGGAATGAGGGGAGAGTGGAAATTAGGGAACACTGAAAACAAGGGGACAATGTAAGCTAAGAGCCATGCTATCTAGGGGACACTGGAAACTAGTGGGACAAGGAAACTAAAGGACACTGGAAAATAGGAAATAAGGGCACAGTAAAAATTGAGGAGCATGGGGAAAAGAACAGTGGAAACTAGGTAAGACTAAAGAGTAGGGGACACTGTAAACTCCGAGACACTGGAAACAAGGAGAGGACAAGGGACAGTGGAAAATATGGCACACTGAATACAAGGGGACAAAGTAATCTAAGACACACGCCATCTATTTGACATGGGAAAGTAGGGCACAAAGACAACTAGGGGACACTGGGAAATTAAAAATGAGGGGACACTAAATGACAAAGAAACTAGAACACTTAAAAAACTTTGCTATTCTGAAAATAATTTACATGTAATCTAGTGTGCACTGTAAACTAGGGAACAAGAGAAAGTAGGGAAACAAGCTGAAAATAAGAGTGTACTCATCTTTATTTTCAATTTTATTGACCTTTGTCCAAATATATACTTTACTAAGTAACAGTATATAAAGTCTTTTCCTGGGGCTGTACATGAATATATCAGTAGTGTCTCTAATCTGATAAACACACTGAACACTACTACTGTATATAAAAATATATTTTCTAGTGTAAGTGCACTTCATAGGCAGCAGAGGGGAATTGAACACACATCTGTAAAACTGCTCAGCACCACCAGAGGGCAGTGTTCAGCTCTCAGCTCATAGAAGCCTCAAATACAGGAAGTAAGTGCAGGAAACTGAAACCCAGAGACATTATAATCAGTTAGTCCCTAATCCTCTACTGTCCTTCTTTTCCACTAACATGCTAGTGTCTTTATTTTCCTAGTACATATAACCCTCCACCCCATGTAGTTTTATACTAGTTTCACTAGTTCTCTAGATTCTCTAATCCCCCTAGAGTTGCAGTCACCTAGTCTTTCCAGGTCATTATAGTCCTCCATGCCCTTTATCATGTTTCCTAGTTCCCTTAATTTTCATAGTCCCCTAGTTTCTTAGTTCTTAGAGGTCAAGACAGACAGAGAAACTGTTAAACATGTGTCCAATTTTCAGAATTTGCTAGTTTTCAAACTTTTCTATTCTCCCATATATTTCTTAATTTGATATTGTTCTAGTTAAATTGACCCATCGTCCTAAATTTTTAGGCCCCTTACTTTTTCTCATCTTAGTTCTCAAGCTTAATGTTCCCCTTGTTACCTAGTTTGGCTCGTTTCCTATTTCTTCTAGTTCCCTAGACAATACGTTTACAACAATACTCCAATATGAACCAGATTAAGACGATACTCTGATTAAGAAACTAGCATGTAAACAGAGATTATTGATGACCTTAATCTGATTAAAGTCACACTCGAAGTAAACACAAATGGAATTAAGACGTGTAGAGTATTCCTGTTTTAGTCGCATTATCGATGTGCATTACAGACATGTACACACCTTAATCACACTATTAATGTCATGTTTTCACCGCATTCTGCGACAGGACACGATCACACATGGCAGCGCTCAACCATTTTACGGCAAACAAGAGAGCACGGCTGCATCCCAAACCGCGTACTTACCTGCTATATAGTAGGCGAGATACATGTATATCTATATAGTACATAGTAGGTAAGTACGTGGTTTGGGACGCAGCCCACAGCTTCAAGCAGTCGTCTATTAGCACGTATAGCACGACAAATAATTAACCACACTTGAAGCTTTTGTAAAATTAAAAATGAAACACCCAAAACTGTATACGGGACCATAACAAAGACCAACTGTACGTCGATACGTGAAATTCTGGAGGAAACGTCGGACGGCGTGGCGCGGAGACGTAATGACGTGTGTTGTTAATCCATCTCTGTTCTATAACATGTAAAATGGGAACATGAAAGGCGTATTCTAAAAGAGACTCATGTAAGCACCTTAATCAGAATATTGTCTTATTCAGAATAAGGTCTATAATTAGATTACTGCTGTCCGTGTAAACGTAATCAGTATTTCTAGTCATTTTGAACATGAAAGTGTGGAGCAGTAAAGATAATAACACACACATTCAGGTACTGCTGCACTTGTGAGGACCAGAGTGATAACAGTGACAGGAATTTCCACAGAGTCACTAGCATCCTGGCATTCTTAGTCCCCTAGTTTCCATAGTATTTCTAGTTTTCATAGTCACCTGTGTTCTGGTCTTTAGTCATGTTTTCCTAGCACCCTAAATTCCATATGTGTGCTATGTAAAGTTCCCTAAGTTCGCAGACTCTCTATTCTCTTTGTTTTCTACATTGCATAATTTCCTACATTTTCTAGTTCCTTAGTCTAGTCTCTTACTTTTCCATTACTGTTTATCCTCCTAGTTTTTTTCCCAGTCTCTAGCATCTCAGTTTTATGTGCCCTTGTTTTATCCCTGAGGTCTTCAATTTCCTCTTTGATTTCACTATACTAATAAAAGTGAGCATTGGTTTTCCAGAATTCTTTAGTAAAATGTCCCACAATGCATTTCGGTTACAATTACACACAGCATCCCATCTTCTTGCTATATTTCAGCACAGAAACACACACACACACACACACACAGTTTTAGGTTCTCCTATAGTGCCCCGCTGTGTAGCTACCAGCTACTTTAATAGACTGTAACACAAAGGTCAGAATGATGGTCTCTAACATACACACACACACACACACACACATTTATGGATGGCCAGTGTGAAGGTAGTTTTATCCTCATCAAAGGTCAAAGATCAGCTCATACTTTATAGGGTCATCACTCACCCTGATCCCTTAATGAGTTTTTTATTAGCCTGAACACACAGACAGCAATAACCTGACATTACACACACACACACACACACACACACACACACACACACACACAGACGGCATGATATCACAAGTACTTTAGATTTTATGTATCTGATGAAATCTAATATAAAACGAAATGCCGTTTAGTGAACTCGGATTTTGGACTCTACTATATTCTGTAGGGTAACACCACACACACACACATACACACACACACACACACACACACACACATTATTCTTCCTGTGTGGGTAAAATCATTGTGACCCGTGTGTGAACTTCTCTCAGATCGATACCGATAAATCGTCCATTCTTCTTCTGCTGTCCTGTGAGATCATTTCCTCTGTTTCTCAGTGCATTCATTGCATGGTATTTATAGGGGTAGGGGTATATAGAGTGGTATTGAGATGGGTAGGGGTATATAGAGTGGTATTTATAGGGGTAGGGTTATATAGAGTGGTATTGAGATGGGTAGGGGTATATTGAATGGTATTTATAGGGGTAGGGGTATAAAGAGTGGTATTTAGATGGGTAGGGGTATATAGACTGGTATTTAGATTGGTAGGAGTATATAGAGTGGTATTTATAGGGGTAGGGGTATATAGAGTGGTATTGAGATGGGTAGGGGTATATAGAGTGGTATTTATAGGGGTAGGGGTATATTGAGTGATATTTAGATGGGTAGGGGTATATAGAGTGGTATTTATAGGGGTAGGGGTATAAAGAGTGGTATTGAGATGGGTAGGGGTATATAGAGTGGTATTTATAGGAGTAGGGGTATATAGAGTGGTATTTAGATGGGTAGGGGTATATAGAGTGGTATTGAGATGGGTAGGGGTATATAGAGTGGTATTTAGATGGGTAGGGGTATATAGAGTGGTGTTTAGATGGGTAGGGGTATATAGAGTGGTATTGAGATGGGTAGGGGTATATAGAGTGGTATTTAGATTGGTAGGGGTATATAGAGTGGTATTTATAGGGGTAGGGGTATACAGAGTGGTTTTTAGAGGGGTAGGGATATATAGAGAGGTATTGAGATGAGTATGAGATGGGGTATACAGTGAGGGAAAGAAGTATTTGATCCCCTGCTGATTTTGTACGTTTGCCCACTGACAAAGAAATGATCAGTCTATAATTTTAATGGTAGATTTATTTGAACAGTGAGAGACAGAATAACAACAAAAAAAATCCAGAAAAACGCATGTCAAAAATGTTATAAATTGATTTGCATTTTAATGAGGGAAATAAGTATTTGACCCCCTCTCAATCAGAAAGATTTCTGGCTCCCAGGTGTCTTTTATACAGGTAACGAGCTGAGATTAGGAGCACACTCTTAAAGGGAGTGCTCCTAATCTCAGCTTGTTACCTGTATAAAAGACACCTGTCCACAGAAGCAATCAATCAATCAGATTCCAAACTCTCCACCATGGCCAAGACCAAAGAGCTCTCCAAGGATGTCAGGGACAAGATTGTAGACCTACACAAGTCTGCAATGGGCTACAAGACCATTGCCAAGCAGCTTGGTGAGAAGGTGACAACAGTTGGTGCAATTATTCGCAAATGGAAGAAACACAAAAGAACTGCCAATCTCCCTCGGCCTGGGGCTCCATGCAAGATCTCACCTCGTGGAGTTGCAATGATCATGAGAACAGTGAGGAATCAGCCCAGAACTACATGGGAGGATCTTGTCAATGATCTCAAGGCAGCTGGCACCATAGTCACCAAGAAAACAATTGGTAACACACTACGCCGTGAAGGACTGAAATCCTGCAGTGCCAGCAGGTCCCCCTGCTCAAGAAAGCACATATACATGCCCGTCTGAAGTTTGCCAATGAACATCTGAATGATTCAGAGGACAACTGGGTGAAAGTGTTGTGGTCAGATGAGACCAAAATGGAGCTCTTTGCCATCAACTCAACTCGCCGTGTTTGGAGGAGGAGGAATGCTGCCTATGACCCCAAGAACACCATCCCCACCGTCAAACATGGAGGTGGAAACGTTATGCTTTGGGGGTGTTTTTCTGCTAAGGGGACAGGACAACTTCACCGCATCAAAGGACGATGGGCGGGGCCATGTACCATCAAATATTGGGTGAGAACCTCCTTCCCTCAGCCAGGGCATTGAAAATGGGTCGTGGATGGGTATTCCAGCATGACAATGACCCAAAACACAAGGCCGAGGCAACAAAGGAGTGGCTCAAGAAGAAGCACATTAAGGTCCTGGAGGTCTCCAGACCTTAATCCCATAGAAAATCTGTGGAGGGAGCTGAAGGTTCGAGTTGCCAAACGTCAGCCTCGAAACCTTAATGACTTGGAGAAGATCTGCAAAGAGGAGTGGGACAAAATCCCTCCTGAGATGTGTGCAAACCTGGTGGCCAACTACAAGAAACGTCTGACCTCTGTGATTGCCAACAAGGGTTTTGCCACCAAGTACTAAGTCATGTTTTGCAGAGGGGTCAAATACTTATTTCCCTCATTAAAATGCAAATCAATTTATAACATTTTTGACATGCGTTTTTCTGGATTTTCTTGTTTTTATTCTGTCTCTCACTGTTCAAATAAACCTACCATTAAAATTATAGACTGATCATTTCTTTGTCAGTGGGCAAACGTACAAAATCAGCAGGGGATCAAATACTTCTTTCCCTCACTGTATAGAGTGGTGTTTAGATGGGTAGGGGTATATAGACTGGTATTTATAGGGGGTATGGGCATATAGAGTGGTATTTATAGGGATAGGGGCATATAGAGTGGTATTTATAGGGATAGGGGCATATAGAGTGGTATTTATAGGGGTAGGGGCATATAGAGTGGCATTGAGATGAGTGGGGGCATATATATTGGTATTTATATATTGGTATTTATATATATTGGTAGGGGCATATAGAGTGGTATTTATAGGGGTAGGGGCATATAGAGTGGTATTTATAGGGGTAGGGGCATATAGAGTGGCATTGAGATGAGTGGGGGCATATATATTGGTATTTATATATTGGTATTTATATATATTGGTAGGGGCATATAGAGTGGTATTTATAGGGGTAGGGGCATATAGAGTTGTATTGAGATGGGTGGGGGTATATAGAATGGTATTGAGATGGGTACGGGCATATAGAGTGGTAATTATAGGGGTAAGGGCATATTGAGTGGTATTGACATGGGTAAGGGTATATAGAGTGGTGTTTAGAGAGGTAGGGGTATATAGAATGGTGTTTAGAGGGGTGGGGGTATGTAGAGTGGTATTTAGAAAGGTAGGAGTGTTCAAACAGAAGTTTGGGGTGTGTATAGGTGGAACGTGGTGTTTTTAGAAGTTAAGGTTGTTTAGAAGGGTGTTGAGCAGCAGGATGGGTTAGGGGTAGGGGATAGAGGGTATTTATAGATGGTGGGGTAGGGGAATTACAGCGGGGTATGGTGTGTTTAAGTGGTGTGTGGGGTTTTAGATTTCTTACCTGTCTCCTCTCCCTCACCTTCTCTCACCTGTCTCCTCTCCCTCACCTTCTCTCACCTGTCTCCTCTCCCTCACCTTCTCCTACCTGTCTCCTCTCCCTCACCTGTCTCCTCTCCCTCACCTTCTCTTACCTGTCTCCTCTCCCTCACCTGTCTCCTCTCCCTCACCTTCTCTCTCCTGTCTCCTCTCCCTCACCTTCTCTCACCTGTCTCCTCTCCCTCACCTTCTCTCACCTGTCTCCTCTCCATCACCTTCTCTCACCTGTCTCTCTGCTCTCCCTCACCTTCTATGTCCTGTCTCATCTCCATCACCTTCTCTCACCTGTCTCCTCTCCATCACCTTCTCTCACCTGTCTCCTCTCACTCACCTTCTCTCACCTGTCTCCTCTCCATCACCTTCTCTCACCTGTCTCCTCTCACTCACCTTCTCTCACTGGTCTCCTCTCCATCACCTTCTATCTCCTGTCTCCTCTCCATCACCATCTTTCACCTGTCTCTCTCCTCTCCCTCAACTTCTCTAAATCTGTCTCCTCTCCATCACCTTCTCTCACCTGTCTCCTCTCCCTCACCTTCTCTAAATCTGTCTCCTCTCCCTCACCTTCTCTTGCCTGTCTCCTCTCCCTCACCTTCTCTCACCTTCTCCTCTCCATCACCTTCTCTCACCTGTCTCCTCTCCCTCACCTTCTCTCACCTCTCTCCTCTCCCTCACCAATCTCCTGTCCATCACCTTCTCTCACCTGTCTCCACTCCATCACCTTCTCTCGCCTGTCTCCTCTCCCTCACTTCCTCTCACCTGTCTCCTCTCCCTCACCTTCTCTCACCTGTCTCCACTCCATCACCTTCTCTCACCTTCTCTCACCTCTCTCCTCTCCCTCACCTTCTCCTCTCCCTCACCTTCTCTCACCTGTCTCCTCTCCCTCATCTTCTCTCACCTCTCTCCTCTCCATCACCTTCTCATCTCCCTCACCTTCTCTCACCTGTCTCCTCTCCATCACCTTCTCTCACCTGTCTCTCTGCTCTCCCTCACCTTCTCCTCTCCCTCACCTTCTCTCACCCGTCTCCTCTCCATCACCTTCTCTCACCTGTCTCTCTGCTCTCCCTCACCTTCTATGTCCTGTCTCATCTCCATCACCTTCTCTCACCTGTCTCCTCTCCATCACCTTCTCTCACCTGTCTCCTCTCACTCACCTTCTCTCACCTGTCTCCTCTCCATCACCTTCTCTCACCTGTCTCCTCTCACTCACCTTCTCTCACTGGTCTCCTCTCCATCACCTTCTATCTCCTGTCTCCTCTCCATCACCATCTCTCACCTGTCTCTCTCCTCTCCCTCAACTTCTCTAAATCTGTCTCCTCTCCATCACCTTCTCTCACCTGTCTCCTCTCCCTCACCTTCTCTAAATCTGTCTCCTCTCCCTCACCTTCTCTTGCCTGTCTCCTCTCCCTCACCTTCTCTCACCTTCTCCTCTCCATCACCTTCTCTCACCTGTCTCCTCTCCCTCACCTTCTCTCACCTCTCTCCTCTCCCTCACTAATCTCCTCTCCATCACCTTCTCTCACCTGTCTCCACTCCATCACCTTCTCTCGCCTGTCTCCTCTCCCTCACCTCCTCTCACCTGTCTCCTCTCCCCCACCTTCTCTCACCTCTCTCCTCTCCCTCATCTTCTCTCACCTGTCTCCACTCCATCACCTTCTCTCACCTTCTCTCACCTCTCCATCACCTTCTCCTCTCCCTCACCTTCTCTCACCTCTCTCCTCTCCACCACCTTCTCCTCTCCCTCACCTTCTCTCACCTGTCTCCTCTCCATCACCTTCTCTCTCCTGTCTCCACTCCATCACCTTCTCTCACCTTCTCCTCTCCCTCACCTTCTCTCACCTGTCTCTCTCCTCTCCATCACCTTCTCTCACCTGTCTCCTCTCCCTCACCTTCTCCCAGGCCTTGTAATACCCTCGCAATGATGTATCATATTAAACCCTAGATATATCATCTGATTTATTCCTTTGAGACTCAAACTGTTAGTTCAGGATAATACCCCCATTCATTCTCTCTCTGTCTCTCTCTCTGTCTCTCTCTCTCCCAGCAGTGAGACAGCCGTGTGTTTAGACAGAAATATTCACCACAATACAACAGCAGCATTTAATGAAGAGCAACAAGGTCAAACAAAATCAATTTATCCTCTTGCTCTCGCACTTGCATTTTCATTTATACCTTACTCCCCCTGTCTTACCTTCATCACCTGCGTCAGCTCACTCACCTGTCTTACCCCCTCACCTGTCTCACCTCTCTTATCTGAACCACTTGCCTTACCTGTCTCACTTCTCTAGTCTTCCTGAACAGTCTCTCCTCTCTAACCTGTCCCACCACCCAACCCCTTTTTATTCCTTTTTGTCTCCTGTCTCTTGTCTCTCACCCGTCTCACCTCTCCTATCTCTTGTCACTGCAGTGAGTTTAGTACAGTGCTGCACGACAGCACAGTGAAACGGCTAACTGCAGGGTCAGAGGGGTCAGCTGAGGATAATGGAGCAGTAATCTGTCTCTGGGTGGGGTAAGTGGAGGGGGTACGTCAGAGCTGGGTCAGAGAAGTTAGAACAGGATGTGTGGGGTAATGGAGTAGTGTTCTGTCTCTGAGTGGGGTAAGTAGAGGGGGTACATCACAGCGGGGGTTCAGATATTCCACACATCACACACACTGCTCTCATCCCCATTTTATTACGTGCCCTATCCTCTTCCTGCTCAGACTCAGTGACGGGTGGCTCGTAAATCCTCCCGAATGGTGTTTAATAAAATAATATGAAAATATTCTCTTACCCCTGAAAGCCGCTACATGAAGGAGGGGTAATAAATTGTGGCAGAAGCTTACGTCTGCCCCCACGTCTGCCCCCGGTGCGAGGGGTTCAGGCCGCCCGCAGTGGAAATCTACAACTCATAGCTCATCCTGAACTAACTTTGAGGAGGGAAACACACACACACACACACACACAGACACACACACACACACACTCACACAGACACACACACACACACACACACACACACACTCTAACTCTAACTTCTCTAAGAGTCTCTCTGAGATTTACTGCTGTTTTCACTCACATTCAGACCTTTAGTAAATCAATATCTTCACTAAATCAGTTTTCTTTTCATTCAGCTCTGTGTGTGTGCGCGCACGTGTGTGTGTGTTTGCGCACACGCGCGGGCGTGTGTGTGTGTATGTGTACACGTTACAGATTTAGAACTTAAGAACATTTGAGAAACCTGAAAACTATTAAACTAGACGAGATTTGGAAATCTACGTACCTTGGGAACTGAGGAACTAAAGAAACCAGCATGCAGTGCATTGTGGGTAAGATATATATTGTGATATGACTGTAATCAGCTGAACATAGAAAATTACAGGGAACACCATTTCCCATGATGCTTAGCAGCGCTACACAGAACAAACCACAGCAGTGTGGAGAGAGTTCCATTCATCACATCACACATTCTCCATAGCAACTCACACACTCCTCACATACACTCCTCACACACACACTCCTCACACACACCTCACATACTCCTCACACACACACTCCTCACACACACACTCCTCACACACACACCTCACATACTCCTCACACATACACTCCTCACACACACACTCCTCACACCCTCTCCTCACATACTCCTCACACACACACTCCTCACACACACACTCCTCACACACACCTCACATACTCCTCACACACACACTCCTCACACACACACTCCTCACACACACACTCCTCACACACACCTCACATACTCCTCACACATACACTCCTCACACACACCTCACATACTCCTCACACACACACTCCTCACACACACACTCCTCACACACACACTCCTCACACACACCTCACATACTCCTCACACACACACTCCTCACACACACACTCCTCACACACACCTCACATACTCCTCACACATACACTCCTCACACACACACTCCTCACACCCTCTCCTCACATACTCCTCACACACACACTCCTCACACACACACTCCTCACACACACCTCACATACTCCTCACACACACACTCCTCACACACACACTCCTCACACACACACTCCTCACACACACCTCACATACTCCTCACACATACACTCCTCACACACACCTCACATACTCCTCACACACACACTCCTCACACACACACTCCTCACACACACACTCCTCACACACACCTCACATACTCCTCACACATACACTCCTCACACACACACTCCTCACACACACCTCACATACTCCTCACAAATACACTCCTCACACACACCTCACATACTCCTCACACATACACTCCTCACACACACCTCACATACTCCTCACACACACACTCCTCACATACACTCCTCACACACACACTCCTCACATACACTCCTCACACACACACTCCTCACACCCTCTCCTCACACACACACTCCTCACACACACACTCCTCAAATACACTCCTCACACACACCTCACATACTCCTCACACACACACTCCTCACACACACCTCACATACTCCTCACAAATACACTCCTCACACACACCTCACATACTCCTCACACACACACTCCTCACACACACTCTCCTCACACACACCTCACATACTCCTCACACATACACTCCTCACACACACACTCCTCACACCCTCTCCTCACACACACACTCCTCACACCCTCTCCTCACACACACACTCCTCACACACACACTCCTCACACACACACTCCTCACACCCTCTCCTCACACACACACTCCTCACACACACACTCCTCACACACACACTCCTCAAATACACTCCTCACACACACCTCACATACTCCTCACACACACTCTCCTCACACACACCTCACATACTCCTCACACACACTCTCCTCACACACACCTCACATACTCCTCACAAATACACTCCTCACACACACCTCACATACTCCTCACAAATACACTCCTCACACACACCTCACATACTCCTCACACACACACTCCTCACACACACCTCACATACTCCTCACACATACACTCCTCACACACACACTCCTCACACACACCTCACATACTCCTCACAAATACACTCCTCACACACACCTCACATACACTCCTCACACACGCCTCACATACTCCTCACACATACACTCCTCACACACACACTCCTCACACCCTCTCCTCACATACTCCTCACATACACTCCTCACACACGCCTCACATACTCCTCACACACACACTCCTCACACACACTCCTCACACACACACTCCTCACACCCTCTCCTCACACACACTCTCCTCACACACACCTCACATACTCCTCACACACTCTCCTCACACACACCTCACATACTCCTCACACACACACTCCTCACATACACTCCTCACACACACACTCCTCACACCCTCTCCTCACACACACTCTCCTCACACACACCTCACATACTCCTCACACACTCTCCTCACACACGCCTCACATACTCCTCACACACACACTCCTCACATACACTCCTCACACACACACTCCTCACACCCTCTCCTCACACACACTCTCCTCACACACACCTCACATACTCCTCACACACTCTCCTCACACACACACTCCTCACACACACCTCACATACTCCTCACACACTCTCCTCACACACACACACTCCTCACATACACTCCTCACACACACTCCTCATACCCTCTCCTCACACACACTCTCCTCACACACACCTCACATACTCCTCACACACTCTCCTCACACACACACTCCTCACATACACTCCTCACACACACACTCCCCACACCCTCTCCTCACACACACTCCTCACACACACCTCACATACTCCTCACACACTCTCCTCACACACCCTCTCCTCACACACACTTCTCACACACACCTCACATACTCCTCACACACTCTCCTCACACACACTCTCCTCACACACCCTCTTCACATACTCCTCACACACACTCCTCACACAAACACTCCACACACACTCCCCACACACAAACTTCCCCCACACACTCCACACACACACACTCCTCACACACTCTCCTCACACACTCTCCGCACACACACTCTCCGCGCACACACTCTCCGCGCACACACTCTCCTCAGACACTCCACACACACTCATTACAGGGTGTCAGTGAAGACGAGATCATCTGAAGGGGACTAGTGAGCAAAGGAGATCAAATTAGAGGCTACAAATGAAATACGACTGCACATCTTTCACAGTTGAAGTCTGTTTATTAAATACACGGGAGATCCTCTAAAGATCACTGATGCAGCACAAATTATTCCATCTGCTCTCAATCCAGCTCGTTCTCTAACGTACACCTCACTTCATCATGCTCTTAAGAAAAAGCGCATCATCAATGCATAAAAATGACAAAAATACAATCTCTACACAGCATTACAACAATTTCCTGATAATATCGGACAAATGCAAGAATGATAAGCAGATTTCAGTGGAAACTATTCGATCTGTCTGTTTTATCAGTGAAACTCTGAAGCCAAAAGACTGGGAGATGAATTTCATGGGTAAAGTGAAGAGCAGTCAGATGGACAGTTTGCTATTTTCCATATGACACGAGTCCAGTGAATAAACAGGGGAAAAATGCACGATGTAATGTTTTTTGCAGCTATTCAGTAATGCCCCTCCCCCACCTCTATATGATCACATCGCAGAAGAACATTTCACCAAAGAAGATCAATATGAAATGAGTTGACGGGGAATTTAAATTTAGTTTCGAATTAATAAGGGGGAATCCCACAAACATGAATGTTTCTGACATCATCTGAATGTGAAAACTGCAGCAAGGCTAGTTAGCATGGTTACGTCCCAAACTGCATATTACTGCACTGAACAGTAAGATAAAATATGTACAGTTTTGACATAAAAGCTAGAAACGTAATGATTCGGGACACATTTCCTTCGATTTTCTTGTTTAGGTTTGGAACGCTGCTGCCCCCTGCTGGTGCGGAGAGGTATTTTATTTCAGGCAGGCACCAGACATATGTGAACTTCATCTCTCTCTCTTTTTTTTTAAGTGCATCGAGTTTAGTCTTCTCACAGATGAATGTCTGCACTTAAGAATAATACACTAGGAATGCAGGAGTGACATTTAGCCTGAGGGTTTCCTGAGCGACTGCAGAAAACACATAAACAGTGGATAGGGGGGTTTACCTGTCCTGACAGGTAACACACACACACACCCACACACACACACGTATATAAATGGATGCTGTATGTAATATAATAAACAGTAGCTGTGTTGTAGACATGCTTACAACAGCCTCAGTGCCACACTAATGTTGATAAAATGTCAAAGAATTTCACCCCTTGAATATATTTCAATATTTAATAGCATTTAAGTTTCATTCATTTATTATATTTATGAAAGTCATCAGTGTGTGCAGATTTGCATTCCTTATTCTCATAACTACACGCCTTTCCTGGTAATATAACAGTAATAACTGAATTGGAATGAATATAAATATCATTAAAACATTACAAACACTCAACGATTCTATCTTTGCAAGTGAAAATATCTTCAATACATCAAATTTACTTAACATTTTATATTATAAAACTAATATAATATTTAAACCTATATCTGGACCTATATTATGTTATGCATTTTAAGCTTGAACTTGTTTTGTACTATTGGTAGATCAATTTGCTAATTTCAGGTGAAAAAAGAAGACGACTTTTTTCCTGCTAACGTTACTTCCTGCAGTATAATGTATAGTGTGAAATGAGTTTCTGTTACTGCGGATATGTTACACAGATAAAACAGAGAGCATGCATGTGAAATGCATGACACAGCATAGTGATAACAGAAAGTGCTTCATTTGGGGGTGTATTTTATAGACAGTCAACCATAGGGTTCAAGGTCTATTTTCCAAGGCACCTATGTTTCCAATGAGCTTTATTTCAAGGCCCTTTATTAGGGTCCTGTGCTTCCAGGGTCCTAGGTACCTGGTATCCCATGTTTCCAGGTCCTTACATCCCCAGAGCCCTATGTTTCCAGGTCCCTATGTCCTAAGAGCCCTGTATCCAGGTCCCTATGTCCCCAGAGTTCTGTGTTTTCAGGTCCCTATATTCCCAGAGCCCTATGTTTTCAGGTCCCTATATCCTAAGAGCCTATGTTTCCAGGTCCCAATATCCCAAAAGTTCTGTTTCCAGGTCCCTATATTCTCAGAGCCCCATGTTTCCAGATCCCTATATCCCCAGAACCCTATGTTTCCAGGTCCCTATATCCACAGAGTCCCAAGTTTAGAGGTCCCTATATCCCCAGAGTCCCATGTTTCCAGGTCTGTATATCCTCAGAACCCTATGTTTCCAGGTCCCTAAAACCCCAGAGCCCTATGTTTCCAGGTCCGTATATACCCAGAACCCTATGTTTCCAGGTCCCTATAACAATAGAGTGTTATGTTTCCAGGTCCCTATATCCTCAGAGCCCTATGTTTCCAAGCTCCTAGGTTACTCTTTCTCAATGTCTACAATGCCAGAGCCTATTGTTCTGAGGGTCCTTTATCACACAGTCCTACATTCCTATAACCCTATGTTTCCAGGGCCCTATATGTTTAAGACATCTATGTTCCAAAGGCCCTATGTTTTCAAGAGGTTTCTAGATTTTTTACATTTGTATGTGTAGCATTCTTACACATTTAAATCACAAGACCTTCACGCCTTCCCATAACCGCAATATGGCTGAAGCATGAGCAGAACTTAAGGATTTTTGCCATTAGTATGCTAACAACATCAACCATTAAAATGCTGCATACGCTAGCTTCAGGTCAAGTGGGTTCATCACTTCAATTTAAACGAGGCAGTTAGCAGAGCTCATGGAGGGAAGATAAGAGGATAAAAAAATGCACACCTGCACTAAGTGAGGAGTGAAAATACTTTCATTAACACACACACGCGCACACACACACACACACACACGCACACACACACACACACACACAAATATTACTACATGCACATCCATCACTTCAGGCCAGCCTTGATCACAATCTAAACGGCTGTAATGCAGTCCGCTATCAACACGCATGCAGTGAGCTGTAAAAATGCCGGTGTGGGAGAATACAGCCTGATAAAAACAGATTTATAAGCAGTTGGGGAATTACAGAGCGCCGTGCTAATGCAGCTAAACACTTTATAAAACACTGATTGTGAGGACCATTAAATGCCGCAAGCTGTGTCACGAGATGAAAAAATGAAAGTCAGTAAACTCTGCATACTGTATCATGGGAGGATCTAGTCTAGATCTTCAAAAATAACACTGATTTAATTAAAAACGCTTTATTCTAACCTACTGAATCCTTTAAGCCTACACCAGGAGTAGCTGTAGATCCATTCTAGCGACAGAGACTAACAATCTATGCAGTTTGGTGTTCCAATATTATAATAATAATAATAATAATAATACATACATACATACATACATACAGTATCAGGTTAAGCCCGCTAGTCAAATTGAACTGAAATGATGCCTCAGATGTGCTAGTAAATTACTAAGAAAAGACTCATGACAATGGAACACGTCGCTGTAATAACGACATTTCCCATAGATTTGCTGATAAATTACTAAGCAAAGACTCATTATGGCAAATGATGCAAAAAAAAACACTGGCTTGTGAATGTCTGTATTGAGGAAATAAAACGTCCCAAAGTCCTATGAAATCAAAATGTTCCAAATTGGAAACCATTACAGACTTGTAATGGTTGCTCATTGGTTTTAATGTGTATTTAATGTGTTTCTGCTGGTCTGTAATAGTTGTAATCATCTACTCATGACAGAAGGTTGTAAGTGGGGTCTTGTGGTATTTAATAGTAACAAGAAAATTGAGACCTTCAGGGATGTGATAGAAATCATTAGAGATTTCTAGTGGTTCCTGTTGAGTTTTAATGGCGTTTACGGTTGACTGTAATGGTAATGTAATGGAATGTGTGGTTCCTAATTTTTCTCATTTTATTCTGATGGTAATCATCTACCAGTGAAAGAAGGTCCATTTGGGTTCTTGTGGTGTTCAATAGTACATATAAAACCTAAGAGAAACCATTAAGCCAATTCCCATTACGTGATGGAAACCATTAGAGATTTATAATGCTTTTTTAGGTTTATTTAGAAGCGAATACCAAAAGAGTGGACTGTATTTAAATGTAATATATGCATGTGAACATGGCGATAATGGTCCACGATGTCTCATTAAGTCCACGATGTCTCACTTCTGCGAGCCTGTTTCCTGCCGTTTTGCCGTGACTGGGATACCTGCATGATTCACACTAACTTGGATTAAATCTCATTTTCAGCACCGTGATATCTGGCAGCATTTCAGCACTCGGCTCCCTCCAGAGCGAATACCTGCTGCATAATACATGTTCACATTAGCATGTAAACTCGGCTACATGATTTCCCGCTAAACCACACGGGATCATATGCCAGGCAGGTGGATATTAAATCCTATTCCTATGCTTACTGCGCTCTATATGGGAATGTATTATAAAGAAGAGCTGAGGGAGGGGGGAGCAAATAATCTCTGTAATTGTCCATATTTGTCTTGTCTAGTGGTGCTGGAGTTTTAAATTCCACAGTGGGAATGAAATCATTTTGCAGTGCATTGTGGGAGTTCTTGAGTGCACTGGATATCCTATAAACATGATTAGAAAATGCTGCTTTATATAGAAGCCAAAGTGTGGCTTTAACACTGTCGGGAATTTTCTCTATAGGCATGTCCCAAACCACACGCCCTATTCACTATATAATCCACACAAACACCATCATCAGTGCACTGTGGGCGTGTCCCAAACCACACGCCCTATTCACTATATAATCCACACAAACACCATCATCAGTGCACTGTGGGCGTGTCCCAAACCACACACCCTATTCACTATATAATCCACACAAACACCATCATCAGTGCACTGTGGGCGTGTCCCAAACCACACGCCCTATTCACTATATAGTCCACATAAACAGCATCATCAGTGCACTGTGGGCGTGTCCCAAACCACACACCCTATTCACTATATAGTCCACATAAACAGCATCATCAGTGCACTGTGGGCGTGTCCCAAACCACACACCCTATTCACTATATAGTCCACATAATCACCACCATCAGTGTACTGTGGGAGTGTCCCAAACCACACACCCTATTCACTATATAGTGCACATAAACACCATCATCAGTGCACTGTGTGCTTTCAGTCATGAATATAAAATGACACTCCCTATGCACTACATAGTAAACTCTGTGCGGTTTAGGATATTTCTTATGTAATTAGAGGCATAAAGGTATGAATTTGCAGCTAACAAAGCAGCTAATTTAATGAATCAACAACATTACAGCGAGTGGATGCTAATAATGCACAGAATTCACATAAAAGTCAGCAGAAACATTTTTAGTATTAGTATAATCAAGTTATCTTTACATTAGCATGATCCGAGTGAAATTAGCATAAGTGCACACGTGTGTCCTTTGCTTTTCTAATACTTATAGCCACCAGTATATTCTAACAAGGAGAAAACACACACACACACACACACACACACACACACACACACTGTTTTTATTAGCTACTAATGGTGTATCAGACAGCTGTGCTGATGAATGAATGCAGCTCACACACTCCTGGGAGGAAATGGACTTTTCACCACCATCTCATTAACCAGAACCAGGGCAGCCTAACACATACAATCTCACACACACACACACACACACACACACACACACACACACACACACACATTTCATAATACCTTTGTCTTATCTAGTTTCAATTTTTTCTAGTTCCATATTCTCCTCCTAGACCTGCGTGTGTCCTGATTTTCCTAGTCCCATTTTTTCCCTTGCTTTCCTTAGATCCACTAAGGTCCTAGTTTTCCTAGTCTCCTACTCTCTCTATTTTCTCTCATTAGTCCTACTTGTGTCTATGTTTTCCTTGTCCCCTAATTACATTAATGTTTAATACCATCAAACATCCTGATTGGCCCAGTTCCCCTAATTATACTAGTCCTGTTAGTACCCTGATTTTCCTAGTTCTCTACCCTCTACTTTTCCTAGTCCTACTGTGTACTAGTCCCTCTAATTCCCCAAATAATGACTTAATTGTCCTAGTTCACTTTCCCAGTACCACACGTGTCTACAGTATGTTTTCCCAGTACCCTATTTACTGCAATTTTCCTATTCCTATTAGTGTACTGGCTTGCCTAGCCCCATAGTCCCCCTAATTTTCCTACTCCAACCAGTGTCTTGATATTCCTAGTCCCCCTATCTATTTATAATTAGGAAAACATAGTGTCTATGTTTTCCTAATGCCCTATTTATTGTATGTAGTGCCCTGGTTTCCCTAGTGCCTAATTTTCCTAGTCCAACTAACGTACTGATTTTCCTAGTCACACTAGTGTATGTTTTTGTAATCCCCCGTTTATTGTAATTTCCCCAGTCCCATTAGTGCCCCGGTTTTCCTAGTCCCTTAGTCTGCCCAATTGTACTCCTCCCACTAGTATTCTGATTTACCAAGTCTTCTAGTCCCCTACGTTTCCTAATCCCACTACTGCACTAGTTTTCATCTAGCGGCCTGATTTTCCTACTGCTATAGACTCCTTAACTTTCCTACTCCCGCTAGTGTCTACATTGTCCTAGCACCCCTACACAGGGAGGGTTAAACAGAAAGAGGGTATATTATATATACATTTGCCACTTACTTCTCCTAATTCACTGTTTGCTCGTTCCCTAGGCCCTTGGTCTTGCTTTTGCTAGTCGGTGATTGCGTCCGTGTTTTCTGAATCACAGAAACACAATAATTTAGTAAATGGATGTTTGAGCATATTGATGTTGCTGCAGTGTAATACCTCAATTTCTCTCTCTCGCTCACACACAC
Source organism: Ictalurus furcatus (assembly GCF_023375685.1). Classification (NCBI taxonomy): domain Eukaryota; kingdom Metazoa; phylum Chordata; class Actinopteri; order Siluriformes; family Ictaluridae; genus Ictalurus; species Ictalurus furcatus. Next base: position 25,617,761 of record NC_071273.1, read on the forward strand.
ACACACACACACACACACACACACACACACAAAATGCTACTAACACACTCCTGGGAATTAAAGTGGTCCTCTCTTTACAGTGTGATTGGAGAGGTAATCTGGAGGCTGGAGGGAAATGAGAACACGCGGTGCGATGGTAATGTTTCAGTATAATGACATTCCCTTCGTTTCTGTGCTGCTCAGTGTTTCACGCCTACAAGCAAACAGCCACACTCACAAACTGTCTATATTTGCAGGCATGTTTTCCTCAGAAGTTCCAGAACCTTTTAAGGAACCAAAGAACCACCCTGAACAGTTCCGGAACGAGTTTGTGTTGAGATTATTAAAATACCATACTGTTAATGTTATGCAAGCGTATACATTATTTAGTTATTATTCGAATGCAGATGAAGTTTGCAGCCAAATTCGTTACTAAAATGTCGCTGTTTCATTAGAGCCCAAGAAGAACAATCAGAACTCTTGGAAAGAAGGACACTAAGTGATCGTCGCTTCCGTACAGTATGTATCGAACACAGACGTAGTACTTCCTGTTGATGTAAGATTGTGTTTCTGATTGGCTGGTGATGGTGAACCTTATCACTCTGTGCAACACAGTGTTGATCTGCCATCACTTTACACACTGCAGGTTATAATGTACCTTAAGTGTCTGTGGTGCAGGTTAAGTTCTACACCAAGCTGGTTTTAAACTCCGCCCAATGTGTGGTTCGGAACCAACGTTACGATCAAATGTACATGATGTTAGAACAACTGGCTGCTGTTCTTTAGTGTTTTATCATTAATGTAGCTTTTTGTTTTTCACCAACGCCATGTCTGTCTTGACTTTTCACTACACTAAGCCACGCCCCTTTAGTTTGTCAACATTAAATAACTTTATAATACGCACACATTTTCTTGTATGATGAAATTCTTAATTTGCATGTTGTCATGCATGCAGCGTGAAAAACAAATAACTACAAAATAATTCCTCTATTCCTAGTCTGTAGAGAAGTACTCAGGCAGGAGTCCCACCTCACCCTGCCCCGCCCTGCCACGCCCTGCCCCGCCCTTCCCCTCCCCGCCCCACCCTGCCCCACCCCCATGCTACAGTCCTGGTTTGCTTTACAACTGCAATTCATTCAAGATTTTCAACCTCAACACGACACCAAAACAAAAGACGAGAGAAAGAGGAAGACGTATAGGATGATAAACAAAGAGACAAATCCGCCCACGGCTTCACCTGCGAGAAAGAAGAATAGAAAAGCATTTTACCTTCTTTTGATCCTCCAGCTTTTGACTCGTGGACTTCTTAACATGCTTTCCGTTGTCGGGTTGTACATCCATCACTGTCGGAACACTAATATCTCCAGAAGAGAGAGAGAGAGAGTGCGCGAGGGAGGAGACTAAAGGAGTGTGTAGGAGCGAGGGAGGCCTTGGGTCACATCTTTTCCTCAAGTATTAACAAATGAGAGGAGAAAAGAGAGGAGAGGAAAGAAGAGAAGTCTGATGTTATCGGCAATCAGGGTAGCACAACATGTTCTTCATCCACCAGCATCCATCCAAAAGTGATTTTCCGTTCAGTTCATCCTCCACTTTTCTCCCTTGTTCACTCAGTCTTCACATCTGGAAAAGAGAAATACCCTTTTCATTATACGTTTATCGATTTATCTGCACTTAACCGCAACTGTTCTTTACTTCTACACGTTTTCATCTATCTATCTATCCAATGATCCAACCATTTATCGCTGTTCATACAATCAATCATATAACCATCTATACATCTATCCATTCATCCATCCATCTATACATCCATCCATCCATCCATCTATACATCCATCCATCCATCCATCCATCTATACATCCATCCATCCATCCATCCATCTATACATCCATCCATTCATTGATCTGACCATCCTTCCAGTGATCTATCCATCCATCCAATTATTCAATGACTCCTTCACTCGTCCAATAATGCATCCATCCTTAGTTCCAATTTATCCATTTATTCATCCAACCAACCTCCTAACCATTCATCCATCCATCCATCCATCAAACCCCCATCTATCCACCCAATGATCCAACCATTTATTTATCAATCTATCTATTCATCCATCTATCTATCAATATCCATCTATCTATCTATCTATCTATCAGTTATCTGTATAGATACTCATAGAACTGTTTTAGGGCAATCAGAAATTTCACACAAATCATTTATTCATCCATCCATTCAAACTATTTCTTTATGGGACTATTGTTTCATCCGTCCATCCATCCGTCCATCCATCCATCAAAATAATAATCCATCCAGTGTCCTGAAGGTAAAATGTGTTTTGAGCAGAAACACTGGGACGGACATGATGAAGCAACACCGTGTGGGTTCAGGAGTGAGTGCTGATATCAATGTACACTGAACTTATTTATTTATTTATTTTAAACCAACCTGCTGTTCCTGAAACAGAAGTAGGGCGATCGAAGCGGATATGCCCTCAAGGCTGAGTGTGATCCCTGTTCGCTGGATTAAAAATAATTCTCGTACTGCGTAAAACACAGCATTGCAGAGGATGCATTACTTCCTTTCAAACCTCACACGGGAAAACAAAAAAACGTCGATACTAAAGCTTCAGGACCAACTCAAATACTAAAGCAGGGAGGGAGGGAGGGGGGAATCTATCCATCTCCCCAGTCGACCTGTATATCACTCCATCCATCTGTCCATCCTGTCTGTTCATCTATTTCTACTTCTGTTTGCTCTCATCTCGTTCTGTCTAACTTTAAAGAACATATAAACATTACGGTCATGAATACGCTGGGCCTGAATACGGAATCCACTCTCAGGATGGAGTCTGGGCTTGTTTGGGGGGGGTTGAGTTGCTCTCACACACACATTTCTTTCACACACTTCTCAGCATGCAGGTCTGTACAATAATAGACACTTCTGTAGGGTCTTCGCTGATATTTTGTGGTATTCTTTCCTTTGGTATGAACCCTCCAGTGGAGATAACAGCACTTTCTGGATGCATGGCGTGTCATCTGCTATTTATATATAAGAAATATAATATAATTATTATATATAATATAATTATTATATATAATCATATAATTATTATATATAAGAATAATTTCACTGACACTACACGTGCATTTTTCATGTGTCATGATCTCAACCCGATCCTGTAAACATCTGGTTTTATATATCAAGAAGACGTTCCGTCTTCTCCGCAGACCATAAGACATCCTTCTTGAAGCCGGCAGTAATCTGACGAGTCGAGCTAATCTCGTTACTCGGGATGAAGCGCTGACAGTGGACAGCTTTCACACATGATGCGGAACGCACTGCGATTTGCTTGAAGTGACCACAGTTTTCAAAAGAAGCAGGGATCAGCTCTCTGAATGAGTATTGAGCGCGGAAGCAGCTTTCATACTCCACCACGTGTATAAAACTCTCGGGCAAACAACCCTGAGTCCGGAAAAAAAAAAAAACATGCAAGTGTAAGAAAACAACCAAGTTAAAGAATTAAGTCAAAATGATCAAGGCTTGTGAACAACATCTGTAACAACTTGCAGAACAACATCTGTAACTTGCAGAAATGTCTACGTCGTATATTTGTTCTACAAATGTGTAAAAAAAACTCTAAAATGATAACAGCGTGTGCGGTACGAACATACGCAGCCCACTAACTCGCCTTTACGGCCTTTTCTCTGTTTCCCATTTCTAGCAGCTCGCGAAGAGAACATGTTTCCTCCCTTTCATAAAAACCATACAGTTCTTCCTCCTGAGAGACGTGGACGTGCTTGAGTAGCGTGACTCTTATTCTCTCGAGGAAAAGAGACATCACGGTGAGGAGCTGAAACTGAACACCTCACCGCCGCAGCAACTCAAAGCCTCTGCTTCACGCATAATTAACTGACGCTAAACTCCCTTCTGTTCCGTTTCGCTAAAACACGTCTCACGCAGAGAACGCCAGATTATCCGTCTGCTACAAATCTCTTGTGTTTAGCTCCTGATTGGTTGGCTCTCGCCCCGGCCGTGACCCCCGATTCATTATTCTAATAATGAGCAATTACGTTCAGCTGTTTCTCGCGTTGTCTTGCAGCGCTGTTGTGTTTTACATATTGATTTTTACGTTTCTTCGCTTCCTGCAATTCCAGTGTTTTCAGTTACTGACATGCTTGTTTGCTTCTTTCTCCAACCATACTTTTATTCTTTCATTCAATTGTCTATCCATCCATCCATCCATCCATCCATCCATCCACTTGACCATTTATTTATCCATCCCTTCAGCTGTCCGTGGATGTCTATCCATCAGACCTGTGACCAATCCAACCATTATCATCCATTTTATACATCCATCCATCCATCCATCAGAACTTCCATCCATTCATTTGTCTCTCTATCTATCCACTCATATGATCATTTATTCAGGCACCTCTTCACCTGCTATTTTTATGCATTGTTTTGTCCATCCATCTATCAGCTTTTGCTTCTACCACATTTTTACTTTTTTATTAATTGTTTCATCCAATCATATTCATGTCTATTCATACAGTGCTTGAGCGATCCATGGATGTCCAGCCATCAAACCTATTACCATCCATCTTCTACACCGCTTATCCTTTTCAGGGTCGCGGGGAACCTGGAGCCTATCCCAGGGAGCATGGGGCACAAGGCGGGGTACACCCTGGACAGGGCGCCAATCCATCACAGGGCACACTCACACACACACTCACACACCCATTCATACACTACGGACACTTTGGACACGCCAATCAGCCTACCATGCATGTCTTTGGACTGGGGGAGGAAACCGGAGTACCCGGAGGAAACCCCGGTGAGGTGTAGGAGTACGCAGCACGGGGAGAACTCTGCACACACAGGGCCACGGTGCGAATCGAACCCATTCATCTGTCTCCCTCCTCTTTCCTTTCCTTCTGTGCCTCCTCTCCTCACACGGGGAACCACACTCGCTTGTTTCACTTCACATATACACTCAAAATTTGCATAAAAAACAACTGGATATAAAATGTGTGTGTGTGTGTGTATGTGTGTGTGTGTGTGTGTGTGTGTGTGTGTGTGTGTGTGCATGTGTGTGCGTGTGTGTGCATGTGTGCGTGTGGGTGTGTATGCGTGCATGCATGCATGTGTGTGTCTTCTCCCTGAGGACATGTCACTGGCAGTGAGACAGATTTATGATTCTCTCACATTAAATCTGAAATTAAACCTGTGCTGTGAAACGCTCGTCAATAAATCTATAAATCACCTTTCAATAGCCTCTGTACTGCAAAGTGCCACATTTCACACCACCTGTCTGTCTCACCGTCTGTCTGTCTGTCTGTGTCCATCTGTCTGTGTGTCTGTCTGTCTGAATTTCTGCCTGTCTGTGTGTCATCTGTCTGACTTTCTACATGTCTGTGTGTCTGTCTGACTTTCTGTCTGTGTCCATCTGTCTGTCTGTGTGGCTATCTGTCTGACTTTCTGTCTGTCTGTGTGTCTGTCTGACTTTCTGTCTGTCTGTGTGTATCTCTGCCTCTCTGTCTGACCTACTGTCTGTCTGTCTGGCTATACGTCTGTGTGTCTATCTGTGTGACCTTCTGTGTGACCTTCTGTCAGTCTGTGTGTCCATCTGTCTGTCTGTCACATTATAAAATGGATGGTGTAATGAGTAATCTGGTATTACACACGCAGGCATGCACATGTGCGCACACACACACACACACACACACACACAGTATTAAAGCAGCAAGCCAAATAATAACGCCAAATCTCATTAACGCACACTCAGAGTTCCAAGGGCATGTGTATGTGAACAGTCGATGTGTGTGTGTGTGTGTGTGTGTATGCATGTGTGTGTGTGTGTATGCATGTGTGTGTGTGTATGTGTGTATGCATGTGTGTGTGTGTGTGTTTGTTTGAATCACGGCCATCATGTTGTTTTCCGCCCATCACAAGGCGACAAGCTGACATTTCCCTCTGTCACAACCAGCTGCGCACGCAACAGGACATGCGCACACACACACACACACACACACACACACACACACACACACACACAGCCGTAGCTAGGTAATGATGCGTTTTCACACCACTGTAGTAGCGATTACTAAAAAAAATAACTTGATTGAACAATTTGAGCCTCTTCAGCACAATTTCAGCTCTGGCAGCAGCAAATAACAAAGTGTGTGTGTGAGTGTGTGTGTTTGTGTGTGTGTGTGTGTGTGTGTGTGTTTGCGCATGTGTGTATGTGTGTGTGTGTGTGTGTATGTGTGTGAGATGTAATTTTCTCTCCAGAGCAGCTGGTTGTGAGAAAGTACAATGCAGAGCTCATTTTTCATGGACACACACACACTCTCTCTCTCTCACACACACACACACACTCACACACACACACACACACACACACACACACAAAACTAGGACTAAATCAACTCAAGTGCTATCTAATTTATCAAGTAGAGTCACTGATCCAACTACAGGGAGTAATTAGAGAGAGCAGCAGTGATCGGTGGTCGTTTTATTTGTTCTGTGATCATATAACTTGGTCTGGAGTTGTTTTGATCAGACACGATTAGATTTAGATTATATCTATTAGATCTGGTCCGTGATTATTCCATCTGGTCTGTCATCATTAGATCTGGTATGCGATCATTAGATCTGGTCTGAGATCATTAGATCTGGTCTGAGATCATTAGATCTGGTATGCGATCATTAGATCTGGTCTGCGATCATTAGATCTGGTATGAGATCATTAGATCTGGTCTGAGATCATTAGATCTGGTATGAGATCATTAGATCTGGTCTGAGATCATTAGATCTGGTCTGAGATCATTAGATCTGGTATGAGATCATTAGATCTGGTATGCGATCATTAGATCTGGTCTGAGATCATTAGATCTGGTCTGTGATCATTAGATCTGATATGAGATCATTAGATCTGGTATGCGATCATTAGATCTGGTCTGAGATCATTAGATCTGGTCTGTGATCATTAGATCTGGTATGCGATCATTAGATCTGGTCTGAGATCATTAGATCTGGTATGAGATCATTAGATCTGGTCTGTGCTATTCCATTCGCTCTTTCAGCATGTAAGGTGTGTGATCACTGATGTGATTTGTTGATCATTTCATTTGGTATTGACTGATTTGGTCTGAGGTCATGTAATTATGTGTGTGATTGTGTGTTGTGTCACTCCCTGTCTCACTCTCTCTGTGTCTAACACTCACTCCTCGTCTCTCTCTCTTCCTCCACAGTTCAGCAGAAACTCATTAACTTCACATGATAACTGTACTTCCACATACAATGTCTCTCTATCTCTGTCTCTCCCTCCACACCCCTCACAACCTCTGCAATGCTCCATCCATCACGGCCGACAGCCAATTACACAGCCATCATTTCTCCTGGTTACACACTCCAGCAACCATTACCCCCCCCCCCACTCCTACACCACCCCCCCACTCCTACACCACCCCCTCACTCCTACACCACGCCCCTCAATCCTACACCACCCCCTCACTCCTACACCACCCCCTCACTCCTACACCCCCCCCACTCCTACACCACCCCCTCACTCCTACACCACGCCCCTCAATCCTACACCACCCCCTCACTCCTACACCCCCCACTCCTACACCACGCCCCTCAATCCTACACCACCCCCTCACTCCTACACCACCCCCTCACTCCTACACCCCCCCCACTCCTACACCACCCCCTCACTCCTACACCCCCCCCACTCCTATCCCACACCCCCCCACTCCTACACCCCCCCCACTCCTACACCACCCCCTCACTCCTAAACCACCCCCCTCACTCCTAAACCACCCCCTCACTCCAACACCACACCCCCCACTCCTACACCACCCCCTCACTCCTACACCACCCCCTCACTCCTACACCACCCCCCTCACTCCTAAACCACCCCCTCACTCCAACACCACACCCCCTTACTCCTACACCACCCCCTCACTCCTACACCACACCCCTCACTCCTACACCACACCCCCTCACTCCTACACCACCCCCTCACTCCTACACCACACCCCTCACTCCAACACCACACCCCCTCACTCCTAAACCACCCCCCTCACTCCAACACCACACCCCCTCACTCCTAAACCACCCCCCTCACTCCTACACCACCCCCCTCACTCCTACACCACACCCCTCACTCCTACACCACACCCCCTCACTCCTACACCACCCCCTCACTCCAACACCACACCCCTCACTCCTACACCACACCCCTCACTCCAACACCACACACCCTCACTCCAACACCACACACCCTCACTCCTACACCACACCCCCTCACTCCAACACCACACCCCTCACTCCTACACCACACCCCTCACTCCAACACCACACCCCCTCACTCCAACACCACACCCCTCACTCCTACACCACACCCCTCACTCCAACACCACACCCCTCACTCCTACACCACACCCCTCACTCCAACACCACACCCCTCACTCCAACACCACACACCCTCACTCCTACACCAGAGCCCCTCAATCCTACACCACACACCCTCACTCCTACACCACACCCCTCACTCCTACACCACACCCCTCACTCCTACACCACACCCCCCCACTCCTACACCTCACCCCCCCACTCCTACACCACACCCCTCACTCCTACACCACACTCCCCCACTCCTACACCACACCCCTCACTCCTACACCACACTCCCCCACTCCTACACCACCCCCCTCACTCCTACACCACACACCCTCACTTCTACACCAGAGCCCCTCACTCCTACACCACACACCCTCACTCCTACACCACCCCCCTCACTCCTACACCACCCCCCTCACTCCTACACCACCCCTCCCTCACTCCTACACCACACACCCTCACTTCTACACCAGAGCCCCTCACTCCTACACCACACACCCTCACTCCTACACCACCCCCCTCACTCCTACACCACCCCCCTCACTCCTACACCAACCCCCTCACTCCTACACCACCCCTCCCTCACTCCTACACCACCCCTCCCTCACTCCTACACCACCCCACTCCTACACCACCCCCCTACTCATACATCACACCCCTCACTCCTATACCCCCCTCACTCCTATACCCCCTCACTCCTATACCCCCCTCAATCCTACACCCCCCCACTCATCCTCACTCCTACACCACACCCCTCAATCCTACAGCACCCCCTTCCTCACTCCTACACCATACCCCCTCACTCCTACGTCACACCTCACTCCTACATCACACCTCCTCACTCCTACATCACACCCCCTCACTCCTACACCACACCTCCTCACTCCTACATCACACCCCCTCATTCCTACACCACACCTCCTCACTCCAACACCACACCCACTCACGCCTACGCCACACCCCTCACTCCTATACCCCCCTCACTCCTATACCCCCTCACTCCTATACCCCCCTCAATCCTACACCCCCCCACTCATACACCACACATCCTCACTCCTACACCACACCCCTCAATCCTACAGCATCCCCTTCCTCACTCCTACACCATACCCCCTCACTCCTACGTCACACCTCACTCCTACATCACACCTCCTCACTCCTACATCACACCCCCTCACTCCTACACCACACCTCCTCACTCCAACACCACACCCACTCACGCCTACGCCACACCCCTCACTCCTACACCATTTTATCTGAGATTACAGCTTAAGCCATGCATAAATCACGTGTGACATGAGAGCCCACGTATGTAAAGGCCATCTGGTTCAGTTCCATTCATCACACGGCTCTCTGACCTTCTCTTCCCCTCCACATGATTAAGGTGCAGTTCTCCACATTTAGTCTCATCTATCAGTGATGTAATTTCAGATGGAGCAGGAAGTCTAAAGTGATTAAACTATAAATCAGTGCTGAAGTTCAGCTTCAGTAGGAAACCGTACGGTGAGAAGGGTGTAAAAATAGCTCTGTGTAGAACCTAGTGTATATTTAGCTCATATTTGAACAATTATATATCATCTCATGTATTAATAATAAACTGTATTTAAAAAGCAGCTCTACGGTCTGAAGTGAGAAACAAAAGACAGTTACATATAAAATAGCAAACTTGGCAATGACAAAGAATCAAATAATACAAAATACTAAACAATCTTTAATAGTAATTGAATAAAAATACCTAATTAACACTATATATAAATATAAAACTAACGTATCAGTAACATTAAAGCAAACAGACGCTAGTTAAAAGCTAAAGTGGAAGCATTTTTTTGTTTTTAATCAGTGATAGATGAAGCCTGCCAAGTGTTTAATGGTGTGTTAAAGATCAGAGGTCCTCATAATGATTGTCCAGTGTTAAAGTCCTCATATTCAACAACAAAGACAAAAATAGTTTAGAGCAAGTAGTTACTCTCAGTAGTTTAGGTTTAGCACTAATTATCTACAGTAATTATTTACAAAAATAAAGTAAGTGTGTGTGTGTGTGTGTGTGTGTGTGTGTAGAGCTACAGCAGGTGTTTCAATTCAAGCAGTCGTTCTTCCAACATTCCCACACACTGGCAGCGATGAAACAAAAGAACAACAGTGTGTGTGTGTGCGCGTGTGTGTGTGTGTGTGTGTGCACGCGCGTGTGTGTGTGTGTGTGTGTGTGTGCTTGTATTTAGACCTTTTACAGAACAAATGTCCTACAAAATAGTGTTCTAACATTATTTATTAAATAATAATAATAATAATAATAATAATAAACATACAGAGAAAAGATTTCCTTATGGTTAGTGAGGTTAAGCTGGATTAGGTGTAGGTCCTCATAAAGATAGCAAAGATTAGTGTGTGTGTGTGTGTGTAAGAGAGAGAGAGAGTGAGAGAGAGAGATGGATGGAGAGATGCTTGTTGAGCCCCTCCCCCACCCCACACCTCTCTCTCTCTCTCTCTCTCTCTGATTGTTTTGCACTGATTAAATTTTAATGGGTCCTTTATAATCGAAATAGCTTTACCACACACACACACACACTGTAGATTCTGGTTTAAAATCCTTTCTTATAATGACTGTACACACACACACACACACACACACACACAAATGTATAACATTCTAATAATACAGAATGTGTAATATTTGAATATTTCTCTATTAGTAATAATATAAGTGTTAGATCTTGTGATGTCTTCATGACTAGCCCCCGGATCGTTCCGGACCTTCTCCCCGGTCCTGTGTTTCCGTGTCAGCTTTAACACAGCATGAGAGAGAACCTGTCTGAGAGCATAAACGTGATTTATGAGCAATATGAAGCGATGTGACTGCGAGCTGAATTACTCCGCCGTTAGATAAGCAGCAAAGTTTATGACGCTGCAGTTTGAGTCGATTTAAATTCACCG
>NC_071273.1:25637987-25662987 GCF_023375685.1 Ictalurus furcatus
GCAGTATGTAATCTAGGGGACAAGGGAGCTAGTGAACACTGTAAACTAGGGAACACTGCTGTTGTACTGAAGACTGCTAGCCAATCAGACGCAGCAATGACACACACGTCATTACATCAACATTTATCACACACACACACACACACACACACACACACACACACACACGCACACACACACATGCAGGTGGCCTCTATGTAATTAAAGAGTGTGTAAATGGATTTGATGATGCAACACAGTGACCTTTACACACCACTGTTACACACTGTGTTCAATATCACACACACACACACACACACACAGAAGAATGAATAAAAAGGTCTCCATCATCTCTGCCTGACATTTCACCTTCATCACTAATGAAGTCATGTGATAAAGGACAAACACCACATTAACACACTCTGTGTGCTACAAGAGGTAGTAGTGAATAGTGAGTAGGGAACACTGAGTAGGGAACAGTGAGTAGGGAACAGTGAGTAATAGTGAGTAGGGAACAGTGAGTAGGGAACAGTGAGTAGGGAACATGGAATATCGAGTAAGGAGTAGTGAGTAAGGAGTAGGGAATAGTGAATACTGAATAGAGGAAGTAGAGACTAGAGAATAGGGAGTAGGGGAGATCGCATATGGTATGGGGAGTAGGGGATAGGGGCTAGAGAATAGGAAAAAGGAAATAGGGAATAGGGAATAGGTGATAGGGAATATGGCATAAGAGATAGGAGATGGGAAATAGGGAATAAGGGATAGGGAATAGGGAATAGGGAATAGGGAATAGGGAGTAGGGGATTGGGAATATGGGATAGTTAATAGGGAGTAGGGAATAGGGGATAGGGGATAGGGGATAGGGAATATAGGATAGTTAATAGGGAATAGGGAGTAGGGAATAGGGGATAGGGAATATGGGATAGTTAATAGGGAGTAGGGAATAGGGGATAGGGAATAGGGAGTAGGGAATAGGGAATAGGGAATAGGGAGTTGGGGATAGGGAATAGGGAATAGGGAATAGGGAGTAGGGAATATGGGATAGTTAATAGGGAGTAGGGAATAGGGGATAGGGAATATGGGATAGGGAATATGGGATAGTTAATAGGGAGTAGGGAATAGGGGATGGGGGAATATAGGATAGTTAATAGGGAATAGGGAATAGGGAGTAGGGAATAGGGGATAGGGAATATGGGATAGTTAATAGGGAGTAGGGAATAGGGGATAGGGGATAGGGGATAGGGAATATAGGATAGTTAATAGGGAATAGGGAATAGGGAGTAGGGAATAGGGGATAGGGAATATGGGATAGTTAATAGGGAGTAGGGAATAGGGGATAGGGGATAGGGGATAGGGAATATAGGATAGTTAATAGGGAATAGGGAATAGGGAGTAGGGAATAGGGGATAGGGAATATGGGATAGTTAATAGGGAGTAGGGAATAGGGGATAGGGGATAGGGATCAGTGTCAGACAGAAGCATTAGGCGGTGTGTTGATCAGAAGGAGGAGGCGACACAAATCAGCATAAAGGAAGCGATAAACCCTGCAGTCACAGCATGCTAATCTCTCTGCTAATCTCTGGGCTAATCCTGTTAGCTCATTCCCACGACCGATCGTCATTCTACTCTCTCTGATTTTCTTTTTAATGTGTAAAACAGTTCATTCATTCGGTCCCCGTGAGCGCCGCGCAAAATTACAGCCGAGAACAAACCAACCGCCAATTGTCTCGTGTAATCTTTATAATTAATCCTCATGTGTGAGGAAATGTGCGTGTGTGTGTGTAGCAGTGAAGCTAATGTAACGGTTTCTCCCCTGATTTTGCATGTGGCGTTATTTTACACAATTGTTCACGCCCGCTAATTATATATGCTAATGAGCACCTGTTACAGGGGACCATAATAAATCATTCCCTGAAAACAGGAAGCTTAGCAGCATGTTCATCAGTCCTGCTACTTACAATCTGCAGAATCATACCACTTTCAGCACTGTGCATCCCTAAAACACCACACACACACACACACACACACACACACACACACCAGCAGTCATTGCCATCCGCATCCCATCACAGATGGAGTCGTCTGTTCCAACACACACACCAGCCAAAACGAGCAGAGTACAAATTAGTTGGCTGCATTTTGTTCCCCCAACACACACACACACACACAAACACACACACACACACACACACACACACACACTCGCACACACACAGAAGTGAAATAGGGTTAAAAAGGAGGGAAAATGAACTCAAGCTAATTAGGGAAATATCAGAGGATTTATAATTTAAGACCCCTAAAGCAGCATCTAAAACATTCTCCCAGAAGCCCAGCAGTCTACCATGTGTGTGTGTGTGGGGGGGGGGGGGGGGAGGGTCATGTGTGTGTGTGTGTTTGTGTATATGTGTGTGGGGGGGTGTGTGTGTGTGTGTGTGTGTGTGTGTGTGTGTGTGTGTGTGTGGGTGTGTATGTGTGTGTGTGTGTGTGTGTGTGGATGTGTATGTGCGTGGGTGTGTGTGTGTGTATGTGTGTGGGTGTGTATGTGTGTGTGTGTGTGTGTGTGTGTGTGTTAGTGTGTGTGGGGCGTGTGTGTGTGTGTGTGTGTGTGTGTGTACCCTCCAAATACATGTTTTCTTTTGACAATGTGTCAGATATTTGCCTAACATTTGGAAGTGTCTCCTACTTAAAACACACACACACACACACACACACACACACACACACACACACCTGAGGATAGCAGATGGCATTCCACTGACACCATCTGACACAAACAGCAAGAGATCAAACCCATCAGCACCTGCCAGCAAAACTGCATTTCCTGAAAAGAAAGGACCAATTACAGTGCAGCGTATATTATGTGTACAATGTATACAGTGAATATGTGTGCAGTGAATACCAATGAGTGTACACTGAATATTAATGAGTGCATTAATGTACGTTGTACATTAGCATATATTATATATGCTGTATATTAATGAGCACATACTGTATATTAATGAGTGTATTAGTGTACGTTGCACGTTAGTGAATATTAATGAGCACATACTGTATATTAATGAGCACAAACTGTATATTAATGAGCACATACTGTATATTAATGAGCACAAACTGTATATTAATGAGCACATACTGTATATTAATGAGCACAAACTGTATATTAATGAGCACATACTGTATATTAATGAGCATAAACTGTATATTAATGAGCACATACTTTATATTTATGAGCACAAACTGTATATTAATGAGCATAAACTGTATATTAATGAGCACATAGTGTATATTAATGAGCACAAACTGTATATTAATGAACACAAACTGTATATTAATGAGCACATACTATATATTAATGAACACAAACTGTATATTAATGAGCACATACTGTGTATTAATGAGCACATACTATATATTAATGAGCACATACTATATATTAATGAGCGCATACTATATATTAATGAGCGCATACTGTGTATTAAAGAGCACATACTATATATTAATGAGCACATACTATATATTAATGAGCACATACTGTGTATTAAAGAGTGTATTAGAGTGCATTGTACATTAGTGTATATTAATGAGCTCATACTGTATATTAAGAAGTGTACACCGAATATTAATGAGAGAATTAATGTACACTGTATATGAGACGTGTTGCAGCCATCAAATTCAAAATTACCTTATTTTTTTCTTAAAATGGTAAATTTCCTCAGTTTAAACATTTGATATGTTTTCTATGTTCTATTGTGAATAACATACAGGTTTATGAGATTTGTAAATTTGCAAATCATTGCATTCTGTGTTTAATTTACATTTAACACAGTGTCCCAACTTTTTTGGAATTGGGGTTGTATTAATGAGTGTATACTGAATATTAAATGTGTGTGTACTGAATATTAACGAGTGAATACTCAATATTAATGAGTGTTTACCGTGTTTATTGATAAGCGTATACAGTATATATACTGGTGTATATTTGTCTGTACTGAATATTAATCAGCATGTACTGAACATCACGGAAAGTTTAGAGATTCCTGAAATGTCTGGCCAATCACAACGCAGCGTAGTGACCCGCTTTATAGACTGAACCAAACACTTTACACTAACACATGAGCTGACCTCAGCCAGGTTAGTCAGGTTCCCCGAGTGGAACAGCTGAAGAACCCTTAAGCTTGCCGAATATTTCAAGACTGCATATGTACAAAAACACAAATAAAGCATCAAACAGAAATCTGCAGGTTCTAAATGTGTAACTACAACAGTGCATTTAACAAACATACGATTCAAGATGTTCTAGTTTAGACGTGAATGTTCTTAGAGGAAAATTGGGGCAGTGAACAGGCAGCCCAGACTGTAGAGCGGAGTGTAACAGAGGAGTCGACCAGATAAAGAGTCTGAGACAGACAGAGAGGAGGAGAACTTCACCATCCAGCAGGGAGGATCTGCTCACATCAGTGACACGTTCATGTGGAAATCTCATCAACTCTACGTCCTCCTCATGCACAGATCCACGGAGACTGACAGTCTCATTTACTCGCTCCATCCAAACATCATTCATCTTGATTAGAACCAAACACGTTGCTAAGGAGGACGTTCTTCTTTAAGATGGAGCAGAAGATCACCGATGTGTACGTACAGTAAATCTGATGTCTATAAACTCATGAGAACATGAGGAAATGCAGGTTATGAAAGCAGATGTGGATGTTCAGAGTTGGGATTTTCTGAGCTCCACATTCAGAGTATTCAAAATCACCTGCATGTACTTCACACCTCCGAGGTCGCCAGATCTTTCTTGAGTAAAAGCGTCCGAGACCACTCGCGTTTACTGTAAAGCCAAAAATATCAGAGAAAGAAAATGTGGACAGGACAAGAAACGTTCATTTCATTGCTGTCAGATATAATACGATGCCAGAAGACAATTTAAAATGTAAAATAAAAAGACTAATAAGATGATACATGAATGAGAAGATGGCGAGAGCTGTAACGATCCCATTAATCACTGGTTTAATTGAGCAAAATGGCTCCACACTCATTATTCAGCAGCACATGCAGTAGAATAGCACTTGATCCAGCACACACTGTTATTTTACTTTTTTGTTGTTTTTAAATAACTCAGACAGATGCTCATGTGCACAACTTACTGTCGCCGCAAGACACCTGATCGAGGTCATTAAATCATAACGTGTGTGCGGGACACGTGTAAAGGAAACGTGCTTAACGCTTACAGCTCACTTAAACTGCATATTAAATTGCAAGTGTATTTAGAGTCAAAAGATACATTTCTGCGTGACATACTGCAGTTATATTAAACAGCCAGACAGTGGCGCCGGACTTAACACTGCTCCTCACTCGAGTCGATATCACGCAAGCTCAAGAATCGTGCATAACTGAGACACGCCTCTGTTTTACTGAAACTCCGCCCCTCTTAACGTCTGAATAGATCTTACGTCTGTAGCTACATCTAACATCTTTACATGATTATCAAATCCGCACTACTCTACACTCTTAACTCTACTCTGAATACGACTCATTAAAGATTCTGTGTAGAACTTCACAACTCAGGGGTTCCTTTTCAGAAGGAAGCTAACCAAAGGAACCCTTCTTTCTAAGATTTTCCCCCTAAGATCTAACTGTCAGTCCGTACAGGAAAACGACTTGAATTGGAGAAATCGCAATTACGAAAGTGGTGAGGTTTGTTGGTAAACGAGATCTTTTAGCTGTACTCATGTTCGACGCACGTGAATCGCAGAGGGCTTTGGCTGAACGCACGTCGTGATGACGTCACACGACACGTCTCGGTCCGAATCTGCAGAAAATCTGCAGTAATGTAGAAAAATTGAAAGCTCCTCCGAATATCGCGTAGTTTCCTTCATGTTGCGTTCATTTCTCCACCGCAAAATCCTGGAGCAGCTGAATTATTGTGCTCTTTATCAGTGCTGGGATTGGAGAACCTTGAGAACCCCAATAAATGTGTCTAACATTCAGTGAATCCTTGGGTCAGAATCTCATTCAGCACTGCTGATGGAGTGGGCGAGTGTAGATTGGAATCTGATCAACCTGCAGCATCTGAATTCCAGTGTTTTGTTGTTGTTGTTTTTACTCGAACCTGATTAAACTCATTATCTGGATGATGTCTGTCCAAAAGAAGTCCTTTATTCGTGCCCGAGGGAACAAATCAATGACAGAGGAGGGAAAATGAGGGCGTTATTATTACATCTAGCACAATGCACACAATGAAGCGTGTCCCATTCATTCCCACTGCAAATATTCTCACTCTGACACACAGTCATTCAGTTCTGGTTTAAATTCAATACACACATCATTCTCAGGATCTCATCTGTGGGTGTCGGATCATTCAACCTGTGCAACATTAACCCTCAAATATGCAGAAAAATAATAATAATAATAATAATAATAATAATAATAATAATAATAATAAAGGGGGAAAGGGACAGCACCCATAAAGAAGCGCGCGCTGGTCTGCAGTCTAATGCACTTTTCATTGTAAATGTAACGCGTCATTAGTGTTATTGGATTTATTGATCAGATCACAGATCATCTGCAACTCATCTAAAAGCACATCACATCAGCATCACACCTTTCCGAGTGTTACTAGAAAGCCATAAACAATTCACACACACACACACACACACACACACACACACACAAGCACGCGGCTTAAATTAAAGCTCAATTGACTTCCGTTGTGGATCTAAAATGCACACAGGTGTCCACCTGCAGCCGTGAAACGTGTCATTCTGCTGCCCTGAATTTGCTGGAACCGGCATCAGAAACGCTTCTGTAAGAGATGACAGCCGAAGCCTTTCTCTCACCTGAGACACACAGACGCGTTGGAGTGAAAGCTGCAGTCCGGCTGATGGAAAGAGTGACGGACCAGATTTCTCCAGATGATGATTCTCCAGATGTTTTTCCAAATATTGTTCCAGATATTTCTCCAGATTAAGGGTGCTGCGCAGTATTTTTGGGCAGATAAAGGAGTGTGTGCAGGGATCCGGGAGCGGTTTTATTTCTCCCTGCTGCCGCTCCCTCTCGCTCCGCCTGCACTTCCGGCACCGACCGCTGGGGGCCACTATCGCGCCGAATGCTAATTTACTTACTTTTTTTTTTTTAATTATTAGCCAGTTTGTTCAGTCTTTTCTGTTTTGCCTGTTCACATGGATATGTGTGGCTGAAATAAAAATGAAATTAGAGACAACTACACATGTAGTACATTAGTATATGTAGTAAAAAAAAAAAAAAAAAAATGAAGTCACACAACCTGATCCTTTTGTAAATGTAATGCTCCTGGCTTCTGACTTTATAAATTGGGGGTACAAATCCTGCCTCTGCCCTGTGAGTTTCCTCCGTACTTCGGGGGTTTACTCCAAGTACTCCGGTTTCATCAGAGTCCAAAGACATGCGTTGTAGGCTGATGGGCATCTCTAAAATCATCTGTAGTGTGTGAGTATATGTCTGATTGTGCCCTGTGATGGGTTGGCACCCCGTCCAGGGTGTCTCCTGCCTTGTACCCCGAGTCCCCTGGGATAGGCTACAGGCTCCCCACCACCCTGTGCAGGATAAACACTACAGAAAACAGATGGATAGAAGTTTCATTCAAAAGTTGAATCTGCTAAATCAGGGGTTCTGAAACGTTTTACAGTTACAGACCCAAGGTATTTATTTAAATGTGTGATTCTTTTCAACATCATTTCTGCATTGTACACCCATTTTTACTCAAATAAAATAAAATTCCAGTTGACATTATTTATAGGCATAATAACTGGTAATGCTGGGTTGTGATTTCCACTACTGCAATAAAATTAGAAAAATCATGGACCCCTTTGTGAAGTTTCACGGACTTCCTGAACCCAACTTTGAGAACTAAATACAGTAAGCTGCCAGTTGAAAGATTCCTAATGTTTTTGTGGTGTGTGAGAAAAACCTGGCTGGTAGCTAATGAGGAGTCTTGACACTGACATGGTCAGTGATTGTTGTGTGTATGTAACTCCAGGGTGTCCAGGTGAGGTAGGCAACTTATGATGGATGGCCCCTGTAGCTCCACCCCCTCAGGGGCTTGTTAGTTGCTCCGGGGTCACAGGTTGCTCCCGTTGTTGTCTCCGGAATGTATAATGGTCGGCTCCTTGAGGTCAGGATCATGAATATAAGAGAGAGCATCAGCTTTGTAGTTCTGCAGGAAACTGCCCTGGCAGCGTGGAGCATAAGGAAATAGAAGTGACTTTCTAAAGTCAGAAGGTCACGGTTCTGTGGCCATCCACCCCGTAGCTTTTCCTATAATAAATAACACTGGGCAGGTAGTCAGCTCAGCACCTCTTAAAAGTGCACTAGCTGTTGTACACACGCTTCTGAGTGGAGGACAAACATGTCCACTGGATTGGAAGATCATGGGTATACCCTGCTGAAAAAAAGAAACAACAGGAAAATTCTAATGGTTTCCACTACAAATACCATTACAAACCATCAGCTAGCCATTAAAACCATTACCATTATTGGTCCTTAATTGTATCCACTAGGCATAATGTGCCACCAATAGAAGGCAACAATGTACCAGTAGAGACCCACAGGGACTGTTATAGCTTCCATTAAAACCAATACAATTCCCATTATAACCATTAAAACCATTATAAATTCTATGAGAGTTTCTAGTGGGGGGTTTTTTCAGCACGGTATAGCACCATATCTTGATCTCTCAATGACTAAATTCACGCTGGACACTGGAATGACATCATAATGAGGCTGGACTTCTTCAGCTTTTGCATTTGCTCACCTCCTCCCCTTTTTATAAAGCCATGTGGTAAATCCATTTTAAAACACTTTTTATTCCCCCAGGCTTTTGAGTCTTTTAAAGTCCCTTGTATCGATTGTTTAGTCCCTAATTGTTATTGTTTTATTAAAGCATTAATTTATTTCATTTTTGGAATTGCTGGATTTTATTGTTCAGCACTCTGCCCAACACTTGTCTTTAAGTGTGCTGATGAAATAAAGGGGACTTGACTCTTTTATGTCCTAACTCTGAGCTTTGGTAGGTGTCCAAATTCTAGTGCTCAGTTCGATGGGTTCGATGAGGCAGCCATGAAACTGTCTTGCTATACTGATCCCCCAGTTCCCTCAGCTCCTGACAATAATATATATAACTTTCAGATAACTTGATCCAAAATATAAAGCAAATTAAATCAAACAAAAAGAAAGAAATATCAGGAAACCTGGAGCAGACTCTTTGAAGTAGATCTATGCATGAGTCAGATTCTAGTTGATTTATTGCTTGTTGCTGAAATACTGTTTTATTTTAATTACATTATTATGAAACATTTTGTAATCATAATTTTATTGTTATAAAAAATCTGAAAGCATTTGAGATTGGCACTCCTGATTGGAATCCTGACGCTCTACACCTCTGCACCTCAGCAGGTCAGTGAAGTGACCGAAGCCGCTTCAGATAAGTGAATTTAGAAGTACTTTGCTGCCACCTTGTGGAGTTTTATTATGATCAAACTTTTATAAAATGACTCTAGTCATCCATTCATCCAGCCATTTTCTGTACCGTTTATCCTTCACAGGGTCACAGGGAGCCTGGAGCCTATCCCAGGAGACTCAGGGCACAAGGCGGGGGACATCATGGACGGGGTGCCAACCCATCTCAGGGCACAATCACACACACTCACACACTATGGACAATTTAGAAATGCCAATTAGCCTACAACGCATGTCTGTGGACTGGGAGAGGAGACCGGAGTACCCGGAGGAAACCCTCGATGCTCGGGGAGAACCTGCACACAGGGCGGAGACGGGAACCGAACCCCCAACCCTGGAGGTGTGAGTGACTGTAATCAAAACATTTTATATCATCAAAAACTATGTTAGATTATTTTTTAAATACTAAACTATTAAAGCAGCACCGTGTTGATCTTTTGTCATCGTTTCTTTTGAACAGATTGTGTACAGGCAGATCATGTGGTATGTGGAGTGGGGGATTAAGGCAGTTTGTATTAAAGCAATAAAATGTTCTCACTGTGGAAATGTAAAAGGTCGTGTTAGTTTTCATATTGTTTATTAAGATGTGATATTAACATTAGGTTGTTCATCGATCGTTTTAGATATTATGAGGAGCCATTCAGAAAATAAAAATATTCATAAATAAATGAACAAATACTGAACTGGCTTGCAACATAGCTAGCTGCAGTAAGCTATCTAATTAGCATGTCAATATATGAACATTTCATAGAGGATTCCGTTAATATATTGAAATAGTACACTTTATAGTTAAAAGCACAGCAATGAATATAAAGGCAATTTGTTTAATTAAAAAAATAAAGAGAAAAATGTGTTAGTATAATTACATTAACACATTTCTGAAAACACTGAATAATAGATTCAAGATTCAAGCTTTATTTGTCACGTACAAAATGATACTGAGTACAGTCTCCTCAAAGTGAACTTAACTGTGCAACATATTACAGTTTAGGTAAATGTACATATTAGCTAAATGTGATAGCAGGACACACGTGCAAAAAAATTACAATGAATAAGTTCCGGTTAAGCAAGAATGATAATATCAACTGTTTCCAAAGATTAAAGGTAAGATTATAGACACTTTGGTGTTTGATTATATAGAATAATTGATGAGATAATTTCAGGTGAGCTGTGTGAGTGATATTTAAGCTCACTATAATTTATAGCACTAAAAGTGTTGTGAAAGGAGAGCACATTTGGTTAAGTAATAATGGAAGTGATTTACCTCTCTCATATCCATTTGTTAATAATAAGATAAGCAAGAAGAAGAAAAAGATAACCTGGTTCAGAATGCATGATTTTTTTGTAAGTATAATGACATCATTTGTTGAGTCCATAGAAGTTTAAATGTAATTTCCTGAGAAAAGGCCTTTGGTGGTGTGTCTCAGTCACATGGTCCCTGTCTTCCTAAAGTTTCTCGTCCACGTCATCGTATTCTATAAACGGACTGAAAACTTATAACCCCGACATCTTTCAGTTTGCTTTATTGGTACCATGATGCTGATTATCAACATACTCTGTCAACTCAGGTTCTGATCCTTAAGCTATGATTATTCTACGAGCGCGTGCACGTAAACGCGTGATGTGGGCACAGAACAGACAATGGGTACATGGGAAAAGAGCAGGTGTGCATACTTCCGGGTGAAAAGCAAGACATTTTGTGGAAATATGAGGAATTTAAACCTACACTAACTGCAAAAAGCAACACCGCTGCAGCTGCCCAAGCTCGGGAACATTACTGATTGTGTAAATGCGTAAGTTTACTTTTATAGGCTCACAATGAGAATAAATGGATTGAAAACTGATAACCCCAACATCTTTCATGTAATTTCATTTAATATAAATGTAAATTGTTTTAATGAAAGGTTTCTCTGCGATGTGCTCTTCTTACAGTTTGCGCTGGGGAGTTGAATTATTTGCATCACTTATATGTCACTTTGCTCACGGCTGATTAGTCCAAGTTGGGTTCGAGTTTTCTTACCCAGTACACTTTCAGTGCTTGGGCCCTAATAATAATAATAATAATAATAATAATAATAATAATAATAATAATAATAATAATCCTCACAGCGCCCTCTGCAGGTCAGTTAAGAGAAAAACACATTTCACTAAACTGAAATCTCTGCGTGGAAGTGCTTTACTGCCATCTTGTGGATGCTAAATTTTAATGTTAGTAATAAATTATTGAGTCAAATTTTTCTAATATTCCTTTATTTATAACTCCTTAATTATTATTAAATATATGTTAAACTTCAATAATTTGCTACAATAATTATTTTTAAGTGCATTAACATTCAGAAAACAGTTAATCTGGCCCTGTTTTAATTCTAGGTTATGTTGGTTATTTCCTGAAGGCCGTTAAAGTTGTAACAAATCAATATGAATGAACAGGTAATGTTTTCTAAACAGAGACAAATACTGACACAATTTTGCATAAAAACTTATTTTGGAAGATGTTTTTCATAACCACAGACTCCATAGCCAGGACAGTGATGATGTTGACGTGCACAGTGTGTGTCTGTTATTCTTTGTCCCATAGCACTGATTTAGATTCTGATTCTCTGCTATTTTTTATGAAACTGGTTTGATTTGATTTTATTTATAGGTCTGCTTTCTGTTCCCAGAGTCAAAACTAAACGTGGAGAAGCAGCATTTAGTTTTTATGCTCCACATATCTGGAAAAAACTCCCAGAAAACTGCAGATCTGCTGAAACTCTCAGTTCTTTTAAATCAAGACTGAAGACTTTTCTTTTTGCTGATGCTTTTAATTAAATTTAAATTTTAATTAATATCTTTTTGTTACGCCACGGCCAGCAGATGGCACTGTGGCACGGCTCCGGACTGGTCACATGACTTTGTTTTGTTTTCATCCGCCTAGTGTTCCAGTGCCGCCGGGGTCGGCGCCCAGAGTTCCAGAGCTGGCGCCCAGCGTTCCAGTGCCGCTGGGGGTGGCGCCCAGAGTTCCAGAGCTGGCGCCCAGCGTTCCAGTGCCGCCGGGGGTGGCGCCCAGATTTCCAGAGCTGGCGCCCAGCGTTCCAGTGCTGCCGGGGGTGGCGCCCAGCGTTCCAGAGATGGCGCCCAGCGTTCCAGTGACACCGGGGGCGGTGCCCAGAATTCCAGAGCCGCCGGGGGCGGCGCCCAGCATTCCAGAGCCGGCGCCCAGCGTTCCATTGCCGCTGGGGGCAGCGCCCTGCTTTCCAGAGCCGCCGGAGGCGGCGCCCAGCGTTCCAGAGCCGGCGCCCAGCGTTCCATTGCCGCCGGGGGCAGCGCCCTGCTTCCAGTGCCGCCGGGGGCGGTGCCCTGCTTTCCACTTCCAGCGCCACCAAGGGAGGAGCTCTGACTTTCAACCCCGGTGGGGGTGTTGCTCCGCCCCTCTACTGCCCGACGGAGGCTGCCTCGCTTTCCATGGCAGCGAGAGACAGCTCGCACAGGGGCCCGGGACCCCCGTTGGAGGGGGGTTCTTGGTGCTCCGGGAGGAGCACCCTTTGGAGGGGGGTTCTGTTACGCCGGCAGATGGCACTGTGGCACAGCTCCGGACTGGTCACATGATTTTGTTTTGTTTTCATTCGCTTTCTGCCCGAGTTCTAGTTTCCTTGATTTAACCCAGGTGTATTTGGTTTAGATTAATTATGTTGGGTATTTAAACCCCTCGGGTCTATGCGCCCGTTGCGCGATATTATTTGTAGTTAGAATACCTGTGTGAGAAGGAGCAGTCTGAACAGTGTAGCATCTATGTTTAGCATGCTAAGCGGTCTTTGTTTTCATGTCCTGTTTTCTGCCTCGACTCTAGTCCCATGTTTTCTCGTTAATTCTGGATAGACCGCGTTCCCGTGTTTGTTTGTTTGTGTCATTGATTTATTAATAAAGACAGTGCTCCTGCACTTACTTCCTGTCTCTCCCTCTGTTTCGTAACACTTTTGCTGCACTGTAACCTCTTTTATTCTGTTTTAACCTGTTTTAATTTTTTTTTAGATATTTTTAATGAACTCTTTTTAAATGTCTTCTTTTAAATGTTGCTTTGTGTTGCTTTTATGTTTTATGTAAAGCACTTTGAATTGCCTTGTTATTGAAAATGTGCTATACAAATAAATTTGCCTTGCCTATGTATGAAATGATGTGTATAAGAAAGAGTGACAAATCGTGTCACATATTAACTCAACAAAGGACGCACCATTTTACTTTTGAATACAGGACAATACTGTGTATAAGGGATGGATGGTTGCCAACCCTAGATAGAGTGAATAGTTTACTCAAGTGTAAGAAATTACTCAATGAATGAGGAGTTTTTGAGTTACTGTTACACAGTGGCATCCAACATGTTCGAGCCAGAATATAGAGAAGAGGAACTGCACCAGTGAGAAGAGTAGCTGTAGGTCTTTCACAATTACACTGAGCCAAATAACTGAAGTTAGTAACAACACACGTAGCTACCACAATGTTAGCTAGCAATGTTAACTGGTTATTTACATTTGTGTTATTTTATTTTTTTATTGGAATTTCCCATTAACTGTGACTTTAGCAGTAACATTAACAGTGAGGAGATGTTACCTGTGTAGAAGTGAGGAGTCTCCATCTTTAAACCTCAGAGGCATGACCATTGACTGATCACTCTTCATGGAGATACAGCTGGGTGCTGGTGATTTTGATCTCTTTCCCTGGAGTTTACTGCACGACATTATAGGCAGTCCTTTAGTCATGTATATACACTCTTTACCGTTTATTTTATCTAACTTGTTAATTTAATGAGAACTTAATTTTATTTACAATGAACTGAATCAAACATTATTTCATACTAAGTGGAGAATGTTAGCTTTTCATTAACAGTAAATCTTTGCTTAAGTTATTCCTTTCAAATGTACTCATTAAATAACTTCGGTAGGGGATAGGGCTGCACAATTAATCAGATATCAATCGCGATTACGATTTTGACGGCCCACGATTACATGAACATGATTGACTGTGATATTAACGTTTAAAGTTCGTCCTCTGCTCATAGAAAACTCCACTGCAGATCAAATCAAGCGCTTCCTAAACTTTCAGCCAATCACCATAGAGTGGCGCAGGGATGATGTCATTTTGTAGTGCCAAAACCCGGAAACGGTGTTATCATTTTAGCGTTCCAGCTGCCAGCTTCGCTTCGGAAATCATGACAATAACATGTTGCTAAATGGCACTACATAGGTTGTCGGGGATATTAAACCTCATCACGCCGAACAGGAAAAAACTTCGCAGATAAACTCGGGGCTCTAGAGTGTGACCATTTCACTCGCGTTTGTGACTGAAGTACTTTGTGTGACTGTGAATAAATATTTATTCGCACTGGTGCGAGTGACCTGTTCGGAGATGTATAATGCAATCGGAATAAAAACTACAGGAAGTCCAAAATGCATCTACACTGAGAAACAGTTACTTTCACACTGCTTTTCATCTCCTCAGTCAACCGAACAAGTGTGGAAATAATGCAGAGAAGCCATTATGATGACGAGTAACTCTGTACATCATCTGCTTCAACTTCCCAATCTCACAACTGCCATCTTTTATTGATCCCGCAAAATGGCCTGAACTTTCACCTGCTCGTGTAGACACAGCGCCATCGGGCGGAGTAAATTAATAATAATGCTAACGCTACAAGCTGGGTTTAATTCAAACTTCTTTATTAAATAATTCCTCACCAATCATAAGCAAGAGTAACAACGGTTCAGTCTGTAAACATACAGTACACTGCAGCTCTCCTTCACTAACTCTACTTCACTTCATTTAAACTCACGGTTGCCAGATATCCCTAGAAAAGTCAACTCCAGTTTCCATGTTTTGATTTAATCCCCCAAAAAACAATATTATATCGTTAACAATATTTTTTTGTTGCAGAAGACAGTTTTCACTGCTTGTTACACTGTTTTCATTTGTTTATGTCATTTTATGGACACATCTACATTTTCAGTAAATAAAATACCCTTTTTCACTGAAAAAATGCATAGCATAGTATTTTTATAAATGGCTATAGCTTGCTAAGGGAATGTTAGATGAAGACAAAATTTCATTTGGAAGTCTAAAACATCCAGGTATAAATTTCTAAAGAAAAAAGAAGGTTTTGTTTGAGTCCACAGTAAAAAAACAAACAAACAAAAAAAAACACCAAATTGTTTCTGGCATTTTTCTAAATATTATACGGGATAATTCAATCATTCTCAGACATTTTTTTTTTAATTGGCACTTTAAATGATAAAAGATTGATAAAATATTTCTCCCATTTAAAATGATATATGGCACTTGATGCTGACTGCTAGAATATGTTAGAAAAACAAAAAAATACAGGAGTCAGATTTCCCAAAAATCAATCTAGGTCTTTTAAGGTTTAATACTTAAAAAGAGCCGGCACGCATTTTCCCCACACTTTTTTTTTTTTTCTGAGCTTGTCCGCACACGCCCTGCTGTATTATGGGAATTTTTGATTCAATTTTTGGGAATTTTTGATTCACTAAATTCCAGTGGTTTTGGTACTGCGACGTACAACCCCAATTCCAAAAAAGTTGGGATGCTGGATAAAATGTAAATAAAAAGACAATGCAATGGTTTACAGATCTTTTGAACCAATCTCTTGAATGTTATTCACAATAGAACATAGAAAACATATCAAATGTTTAAACTGAATTTTATAAGATGCAGGTTTTTGAACTGAGCGAGGATAAAAAATGTATGGTCTCTCTCCTCTTTAGCCCTCTTTAGTTTAGAGGATGCTGTGTCCATGGTTTCCAAAAAGAATTTCAAGTTTAGATTCGTCTGATCACAGAACAGTTTTCCACTCTGCCTCAGTCCATTTTAAATGAGGTTTAGTCCAGAGAAGACTGTGGTGTTTCTGGATGATGTTCACATATGGCTTCTTCTTTGCATGATAGAGCTGTAACCAGCATTTGTGGATGGCACAAAGAACTGTGTTCACAGACAATGAGTTCTGGAGGTGTTTCTGAGCACATGCAGTGATTTCCATTAAAGAATCATGTCTGATTTTAATGCAGTGACGCCTGAGGCCCCGAAGATCACGTGCATGAAATATTGATTTTCACCCTTGTGCCTTGCACACAGAGATTTCTCCAGATTCTCTGAATCTTTTGATGAATTTATGTACTGTAGATGATGAGGTATTCATAGTCTTCGCAATTTTACGTTCAGGAACATTATTCTGAAATTGTTCCACAAATTGTAGAGAAAGATTTTGCAGATTGGTGAACCTCTGCCCATCTTTCCTTCTGAAAGACTCTGTCTCTCTAAGATATTCTTTTTATACCTAATCATCTTACTGACCTGTTGCCCATTAACCTCTCTGTTTCTCCAGCTGTTTTCTTCCAGGATTTGTTGCCCCGTCCCAACTAAACTGAAACTTACCAGATTAGCGATCTAAACCAGCTTTCTGGTTCAGGCCCCTGATGGAGAAAACCTAATAATCCTTACGAAAACAACAGGGCCCTGTACACTTTCAGTGTAATAATAATAATAATAATAATAATAATAATAATAATAATAATCCTCACAGCGCCCTCAGCAGGTCAGTTAAGAGAAAAGCACATTTCACTAAACAGAAATCTCAGTGTGGAAGTGCTTTACTGCCATCTTGTGGATACTAAATTTAATGTCTGTAATAAAAATAATAATTAAATAATCCTTTACATTTAATTACTCATGTTTTTAATCCTGAAACCCAGACTAAATGCTTGTGTATTTAAAAAATAATATCTAATAGGAAGTGAAATGGTAAGAATTATTTCAAAATTGTCAAAATTGTCTAATATTCCTTAAAATTATTAATAAATAAATGTTCTAAATGTTATAAAAGTCTAGAAATGATTTAAATCATTATATAATGTTGTAATAAAGTAATGATAAATATTAAGCGTGTGTGTGTGTGTGTGTGTGTGTGTGTGTGTGTGTATGTGTGTGTGTGTGTGTGTGTGTGTGTGTATGTGTGTGTGTGTGTAGCTGATGTAGTTGCAGTGTGCTGCAGTGGTTTATCAGTGTGTGTATCTGCTCTGTGCAGCTGTCAGGCATTAATGCTGTACGACAGCCGAGTGCTTCCTCTCTCTGAAATCAGTGTGTGATGTGGTCGACTCTCGTCAGTCACACACCTCAGAGGCGGGAGGCGGAGCTCTGTTTCTCAGTCACACACCTCAGAGACGGGAGGCGGAGCTCTGTTCCTCAGTCACACACCTCAGAGGCGGGAGGCGGAGCTCTGTTCATCAGCGCTGACGTTATTTTGATATATATGGAGAAAGTGAGAGATGCCTCGTCTGATTTGTTATTGAGGCTGTGTGATGATTTCCTCTCGTCTTTCTAATAAGGTAACAGTGTGTGTGATTGGTGGCTGTCTCTTTCTCTCTGTCTGTCTCTCTGTCTCTCTCTCTGTAGGGGGCTGAGTGAGGGGACACACTTCTCTCAGTCTCTCTGGGCGAGTGGAGGTGAACACATCGTGTACAGCGAGGAGGGAGATGGAAATCTGTCTGACTTTTATTCTTCTCTCATCCACACTCACACTCACAGCAGCTGGTAAGTACACACTGATTATTCACACTAAAACATCACACACTTCTCACTTTAACAGTAGCCACCATTTTTAATCCTGAAATGGGAGAAATTTTCCTGGACTGATCGTAACTTTATAAACAGTGAAAGTCTTTCATTTTTATAGAATTTAAAAAGCTGTACATGAGCGTACACACGTCATCCTCAGGGGTTTTTCTGAGGCCTCAGTTATAAAATCAGGTCCCGATTAATGATTATAGTTTACACAGGATTTAATGTAGGAAAAAACAACTTAACTAACATAATGGTGTGTGTGTGTGTGTGCGTGTGTGTTTGAGAGCAAGAGAGAAAGTGTCTGCGTGTGTTTGTGTGTGTGAAAGAGAGGGAGAGTGTGTATATTTGTGATGATAGAGAGAGAGTGAGTGTGTGTGTGAATACCTATAAACCATAAAATAAAAATAAAACAAAAACAGTAGAAACTTCTTGCTCTCTCTCGCGCTCTCTCTCTCTCTCTCTCTCTCTCTCTCTCTCTCAGACAGTGTGAGGTTGGTGAATGGTGGAAGTCGCTGTGCTGGGAGAGTGGAGGTTCTTCAGGAAGGACAGTGGGGAACAGTCTGTAGTGGTGGCTGGGATATGGTCGATGCTGCAGTGGTGTGTAGAGAGCTGCGCTGTGGGGAGGCTGTAGATGTGCAGTATGCAGCTAACTTTGGACCAGGATCAGGACCAATCTGGATAGTTGGTCTGCAGTGTAGAGGATCAGAGTCGACACTGAAGAGCTGTGGATCAGATGGGAGGGGGGAACCTTATGGCTGTAATCATTTTGTTGATGCTGGAGTCACCTGCTCAGGTAAACTGCTGTATTTAGAAAATATATTACAATGAATTAAATAATTATTATGATTGAATTGACTGAATTTGAATTATAGCAGTAAATTATCTTTAATAAAATTCAGATTTTATTTAAATTTGAATCATTTTGGAATGACATTGGAATGATTTCTTGAGACCCTTACACAAACCCCTAGAAGAATCCTGCAGGAATATTCTGCAGATATCCCACATTTTCAGCTCATTTTCCTGTAGAAATACCTGCAGGAATTCTATGAAGGAAAATATGCAGGAATATGCATCTAATATTCTATGCTTCTGGCTCTACAGTGTGACTGAAAAGTACTTTGTGTGACTGTGAATAAATATTTATTCACACCGGTGCGAGTGACCTGTTCGGAGTTGTATAATACAATCGGAATAAATACTACAAGTCCAAAATGCATCTACACCATGCAACAGTTGCTTTTCATCTCCTCAGTCACCCGAACAAGTGTATAAATGCTTCGAAGAAGTCATTATGATGATGAGAGTAACTCTGTACATCATCTGCTTCCCTCAACATCCCGATCTCACAACCGCCATCTTTTATTGATCCTGTAAAATGACCTGCAACTTGCGACTGAGACCTGCTCATGTAGACACAGCGGTGTACGGTGGAGTAAGTTAATAATAATGCTAACGCTATAAGGTGGGTTTAACTTATTTATTAAATAATTCCTCACCAATCATAATCAAGATTAGCGACTGTTCAGTCTGTACACATACAGTACACTGCCGCTCTGCTTCACTCTCTTCACCAACACGTCCCGACTCACACACAACTCTAATAGAGAGCGCTTTCACTTCATTTAAACTCACGGATATCACTTGAAAAGTCAACTCCAGTTTCCATGTTCTGATTTAATCCCCTCCAAAAAATGCAATATTTTCAGCAGACATAGACACTGTACTGGGGAACCGATCTAAAACTGATAAACAAACAAACAAAACTAATAAAATGTAACGACAGAAAATGTGCTTAGTTATAAATAAATAATTTAATATAAAAATAGATATTATAATAACTTCTTAAAATATAAAATGAGAAATTAAATAAAGTTGAATTACTATGGGTTGCATTTAATATCAATTTGACATTAAGCTTAGTTCACTACTTCATTAGAAGTCTATTAGCCTTTTTCCTAATATAGATCATTTTTTGTTAGTCTACTTTTAATTAGGACTCTTTATTGTTTAATATTTAATATTGTTTAATATTAATATTTAAAAATAAATATGTTGTGCTTGTTTATTTATCAATTAACCAACAGTATTTCTCATTGTTATTATTTTAACTTATTTATTACCCAGGGCTCTACAGTAACAATTTCTTACAAAAATTTAGGAGCAAGGTTGAAATTTATTATTTTTTTTTTTTTAGAGAGAGATGGTAACGTTAATGTGCCACACTATAACACACAAGTAGGCATGAGAGAACTTGAGCTTATGACAGAATTTAGGAACATAGTGTGAGCCATGACATATTAATTTACCTTCTGATAAACTAAATTTAATATTTTCAGTTCATTTTACAGTCTGAATGCAAAAAACAACCGTTAACCTGTTCCACCTTGTAAACAAATACAATAAACCTGTCTGCTCCTCTTAAATATATTGAAAGCTACAATATTAGACATTTTCCACTGTCATGGTTCTGGGCTGGAGTCACCCGTCAGATGCAGAGTGCTTTAGTTTAATGGTGTTCATTACTGATGCTCCGATCAGGATTTTTACAGACGAGACCGATCCAGATACCAATCTTTTTTTAATTTAAACTTTAATCAGGTGGTCTGTCATAACAGTTAAATGTAAGTTCTCTGCTCATGGTCACTGTTAATTGAATTAAAATAATAGCAGTGAGATACTGTTGGTTAGTTGATAAATAAACAAGCATAAAATATTTATTTTTAAATATCTTAAACAATAAAGAGTCCTAATTAAAAGTATAGTAACACAAGCATGATCCATATTAGGAAAAAGCTTAATAGTTTTCTAATGAAATAGCGAACTAAGCTTAATGTCAAATTGATATTTAAATATTTAAATGTCAAATTGATATTTAAATATTTAAATGTCAAATTGATATTTAAATATTTAAATTCTCATTTTATTTGTATTTTATGAAGTTATTATAATATCTATTTTTTATATTAAATGCA
This sequence comes from Ictalurus furcatus, assembly GCF_023375685.1. Taxonomy (NCBI): domain Eukaryota; kingdom Metazoa; phylum Chordata; class Actinopteri; order Siluriformes; family Ictaluridae; genus Ictalurus; species Ictalurus furcatus. The sequence goes on from NC_071273.1 coordinate 25,659,041, forward strand.
CATTTTCTGTCTTTACATTTTATTTGTTTTATTTTTGTTTGTTTATCAGTTTTAGATCGGTTCCCCAGTACAGTGTTGCCATGTCTGCTGATAATATTGCAGAGGAACTGGAGTTTACTTTTCTAGTGATATCTGGCAACCATGAGTTTGATTGAAGTGAATGCGCTATTAGAGTTAGTGAAGGAGAGAAGCAGTGTACTGTATGTTTACAAACTGAACAGTTGTTACTCTTGATTATGATTTCTGAGGATTTTTTTAATAAAGAAGTTTGAGTTAAATCCACCTTGTAGCGTTACCATTATTATTAATTACTCCACGCAAAGCCGCTGTCTCTACACGAGCAGGTCTCAGTCGCAGGTTCAGTTCATTTTGCGGGATCAATAAAAGATGGCGTTTGTGAGATTGGGAAGTTGAGAGAAGCAGATGATGTACAGTGTTACTCTTCATCATATTGGCTTCTCTGCAGTATTTACACACTTGTTCGGTTGACTGAGGAGATGAAAAGCAGTGTGAAAGTAACTGTTGCGCGGTGTAGATGCATTTTGGAGTTTTAGCTGTTATTCCGATTGTATTATACAACTCCGAACAGGTCACTCACACCGTGTGAATAAATATTTATTCACAGTCGCACAAAGTACTTTTCAGTCACAAATGCGAGTCAAATGTCGCACTGTAGAGCCCTGCAACCCAGAACCATGACAGTGGTAATTGTCTAAATGAGTAGCTTTTAAAATATTTAAGAGGAGCAGACTTCAAACACTGAACATTGAGGTTTATTGTGTTTGTTTACAAGGTGGAACAGGTTAACAGTTGTTTTTTGCATTCAGTCTGTAAAATTAACTGAAAATATTACATTTAGTTTATCAGAAGGTAAATTAATGTGTCATGGTTCACACTATGTTCCTAAATTCTGTCATAATTGACAAGCTCAAGTTTTCTCATGCTACTTGTGTGGCACATTAACGTTACCATCTCTAAAAAACTCAATTTCAACCGTGCTCCTAAATTTTTGTAATTAGGAGCACTTGTGTACTTGTGCTCCTAATTACAAAAATTTAGGAGCACGGTTGAAATTGAGTTTTTTAGAGATGGTAACGTTAATATATAAATAATAAAATTAGCCGTGTTTACTAGTAACCGAGCTAACGTTACACTATGTGCTGTGTTTGTATTGTGTGTATAATTGTGCAAAAAGAAATTAAACACAATTTAATGACTCATATTTAATAAGTCATAGGTGAGCCACCACAGGAAGTAAACAAAATGCAGCTGCAGTAATTGTGTTCTATAACCTAGAGAAATTTCCTGCACAGTTTGTCAATGTGTCCTGCAGGATTTCATCTTTCCTGCAGGAGAGCAGCAAACACCATGCAGAGAAATGAAAATCCTGCAGGATTCTTGTAGGGTTTTGTTTGTAAGGGTACTCTGTCTTATTGAAAATCTGCACAATATTTACACAATTAAATAAAACACAGGTCACCGAATGTCGAGACTCACTGCTGGTCCTCACCGGTGCTCTGGGAGAGTGGAGGTGCTTCTTGGAGGTTCCTGGTCCACAGTGTGTGATGCTGACTTTGACCAGCAGGATGCAGAGGTTGTGTGTCGAGAGCTGGGCTGTGGGATTCCTGTGGAGGTGCTGGGATCATCTGCTTTTGGCCGAGGGGAGGGTCAGGTGTGGACAGAGGAGCTTCAGTGTAGAGGAAATGAATCTGAGATTACCTTCTGTCCAACATCATCTTCACTCAAACACTCAACCTGCTCCCATTACAACGATGTGGGATTAATATGTTCTGGTGAAGTATCATGATTTACCTTCTGTTTAAATAGAGAACACATACCTGTCAATCAAACTTTAAGCTGTCTGTTAATTTTCCTCTTTCACTGAGCTCTCGGCTGTTTGTTCAGGTCACACAGGGGCGCGGCTGGTGAACGGACCGGACTCCTGTTCTGGTCGAGTGGAGCTCCAGTACCTCGGTGACTGGGGCACAGTTTGCGCTGTAGGCTGGGATATGAGAGTTGCAGATGTTCTCTGTGCACAGCTGGATTGTGGGAGTGCTGTGGCTGTGGTGGAGGTCGAGTGGTTTGGGGAGGGGAGTGGCCACATCTCGGCTGATGTGTTTGACTGTCAGGGGAAGGAGACACACCTATCACAATGTACCATCTCATCATGGAGTCGAGCTGCATGCTCTCATAAACACGATGCTGGAGTCATCTGTAATGGTGAGATATTAACGTCACCTACACCACGTTAGTGAATAAAGTCAGTGTTCATTAGAATATTTAAATGATGTTCTTCCGCTTCAGGATCATCCGTGGCGTTTCATGAGGGGCGAGTGCGGTTGTCTGGAGGGAGCGAGTGTCAGGGGGAGGTGGAGATTTATTTCAGGCAGGACTGGAGGAGAGTTCTCCTGGACTCGTGGAGTCTGTCTGAGGCGTCTGTGCTCTGCAGACAGCTGGGCTGTGGCTCCGTGCTGAACTACCGCTCCTCTCCATCCACCACTGAACACAAACACATGTGTGTAACGGGTTTCAGCTGCTCTGGGAGTGAAGCTCATCTGGGGAACTGCAGCAGTGCACAACCTGTCAACTGCAGCTCCGGGGAACAGCTGTACATCACCTGCTCAGGTAAGCAGCACAACACCTACCAATGAGCAGCTAATAACAACAGTAATACATGTTTTATAATTCTAAAATATCCTACTAAATATACAGAGTAATAAAACATGTTATAAGAGCATATTAGTTTTAAATAACTTATTACATTTACTCCAGGCCTCAGCTCCATCAGGCTGGTCGGTTCTGGGGGAGACTGTGCAGGAAGGCTGGAGGTTTTCCACAGCGGCTCGTGGGGGACAGTGTGTGATGACTCGTGGGATATTGAGGATGCGCAGGTGGTGTGCAGACAGCTGCAGTGTGGAGTGGCCCTCAGTACCCACATACCAGCCTGGTTTGGTCCTGGAACTGGGTCCATATGGCTGAATGAGGTGGAGTGTGAGGGGAACGAGACGTCCCTGTGGAACTGCAGATTTCAGCTGTGTGAAGAGGGTGAATGTGGACACCAGGAGGACGTAGGAGTCGTGTGCTCAGGTACAGTGTAATGACTGAGATTAAACCTGTAAATATGAATATGTCTGTATTTCAAACTGAGGTCCAAAGTTCCTGAAATTCACCATGACAGTAATTACCTGTTTATAAATGTAAATGTAGTTTTTTTTTTTTTTTTTACATAAAGATAACATTACACATATTTAACTGAATCAATAAAACAGGATTTTTAATGTATGTAATCCTCTCACCAGAGTTTAAAGAGATCCGACTCATGGAGGGCTGTGAGGGGAATCTGGAAGTGTTCTACAATGGAACCTGGGGTAATGTGTGTTACAACAAGATGGAGATGAAGTTAGAAACAGCAGATATGGTGTGTCGAGAGCTGAACTGTGGAAGAGGCGAGAGTTTGGACTCGGCCAGAGCGAGAGTCGAATCTGCTCCTAACTGGATGGATCATGTGAAATGTAGGAAACACGACTCTAATCTGTTGAAGTGTCCATCTTCACCCTGGGGACAGAACAGATGTGATAATGGTGATGAGGTGGTTCAGATTACCTGCACAGGTAGGAGGAGTCTCTCTCTCTACTAGTTTTATACATTGCTATGGAATTTGCATAAATATTCCAGCTATAAAATAAGAAAGAGAGAAAAGTCTGTTTCATGCATTTTATTACTGCAGACGATGGAACGTCTCTACGTACTCATGGAACATGCTCTTCATTTCCTCTTCACAAATATTGCTCAAGTAAGGACACTTAAATCTGCAGCTTGATAAGGGAAGAGTTCTACAACAAGCTTCTCTTCTTTCTGTCTTGAAGTAAATTAGCCAAAAAAATTACACCTTGTCATATATACTGTCAGAGCTGACTGCTTTAGAAAATTAATCAACATCCTTTGAC
>NC_071273.1:25670487-25710487 GCF_023375685.1 Ictalurus furcatus
AGGTAAATGTATTTATTTTACAGAATATGATGACGTGGAGGAGAAATCTCAGAAAGACAGGGACCATGTGACTGAGACACGCCACCAAAGGCCTTTTCTCAGGAAATTACATTTCAACTTTTATAAACACAAAAAATGATTTTATTATACTTCCAAAAATGTCGTGTTTTCTGAGCTGTGTTCATTTCCCCCTAGTTATTAGCAAATAGAGCAGGGAGTTGCATCACCTTTCATATGACTTAATGCAGTGTCTCCAGCTTTTCTTTTACAACACTTTTAATGCTATAAGTCAGCTTAAATATCACTGACACACCACACCTCATTTATCTCACCTATTCTTTCATCTAAACTGCTATAATATTCATCTTAATGTTTTACATTTATCAACCTGTTATTCAGTGTTTTTAGAAATGTGTTAGTAACTATAAGCCACTTGCCAAAAGAACAAAAAGATTTTTATTCCTTAAATCAATACTTGTTTATTCATTTTAAAACACATTTATCTTTATGTTCAATGCTGTGCTTTTAACTATAAAACATATAATTGAAATGGATTAGAGAATTCCTTTATGAAATATTCATACTATGACATGATAATTAGATAGCTTGCTGTACTGCATTTTTTGTTGTGATGTTTATTAGGTAGCTGGCTGTGTTGAAAGCCAGATATAGTATATGTAAGTATCATAAATATATATTTTGATGTTAAATTCTCAGGTTTGTTTCCTTATTCTCAGGCTTTTGTTTATAATCTCAGGTTTAATTCAATATTCTCACTTTTTAAATGAATGATGGCCAGTTACATCTTAATAAACAATATACAAGCAACTGTGACTTTTTATCTTTCCACAATGAGAAGAAGTAAATATTTTACATTATACACAGTTTTGTTTGCTCTTTTTCATATTGTGTAACAATCATCTATTTTTATACATTCAATGAAATAAAAGTGCTTTGATTATTTTTAGTATAATGTGGTGATCTGTGTTTGAGTTGAGTGAGTGGCTCTTGTAGTGATGAATCTGTGGTCAATGTCCTTATAGAACATCTCAGGCAGTAAAAACTACATTTACATTTATTTATTTAGCAGATGCTTTTATCCAAATCCACTTACAAATGACTTATACACACTCAGCTAAACACTATTATCACTATTAACACTGTGTTTCTATTATTATTTGTGGCTTTACATATTATGGCTTGCATATAATTTATTATTTTTTAAATATTTTATCCCTTCTATAATTACTCATATTTGTGCCACTGTAATGTTAGCAGTTTTACATAATAATAATAATAATAATAATAATAATAATAATAATAATAATAATAATACTCACAGCGCCATCAGCAGGTCAGTTACGAGAAAAACACATTTCACTAAACAGAAATCTCAGTGTGGAAATGCTTTACTGCCATCTTGTGGATAGAAAATGTAAATGTTTTTAATAAAATTACCAGTTACCAGACACTCCTCTCTTCTTTTTCAAATAGCATCTCCATTGCTAAAGCCACATTCTACCAAGAGAAGATTCTTAGTTCTCCCAACACCCGCATTCTTTTCAAAACCTTTTCCTCTCTACTCTGTCCCCCTCCTCCCCCTTCCCCTACTTCTCTCACTGCAGATGACTTTGCGACTTTCTTTACCAACAAGGTTACATCAATCAGAAACCTGTTCTCAGCCCCAGACATGCATAGACTGACTCCTACTCCGGGTAACTCCCAACTGACTTCCTTCTCTCTCCTCTCAGAGACTGATGTCTCTAAACTCCTCCTCTCTAGCCATCCCACAACCTGTCCTCTTGACCCTATCCCTTCTCACCTTCTTCAGTCCATCTCTCCCACACTATTACCTGCACTCACACACATCTTTAACACATCGCTCTCTACTGGCACATACCCTACCTCATTTAAGCAAGCCCGGGTTACCCCACTGCTTAAAAAACCATCACTCAACCCTGCTATAGTTGACAACTACAGACCTGTTTCCCTACTCCCCTTTCTTTCGAAAACTCTTCAAAGAGCCGTTTTTAATCAACTCTCAAATTTTCTCACACAGAACAACCTACTGGACACCAAGCAGTCTGGCTTCAAGAGCAACCACTCCATGGAGACTGCTTTGCTTTCCATCACTGAAGCCTTATGACTAGCAAGAGCAACCTCTAGATCATCTGTCCTCATCCTACTCCACCTCTCTGCTGCTTTCGACACTGTGAACCATCAGATCCTCCTGTCAACTCTCTCCAGCCTGGGCATCACTGGAATGGTTCTGCGCTGGGTGGAATCCTATCTCTCTGACAGATCCTTCAAGGTATCATGGAGGGGAGGTACTTCTGAAACTCAGCAACTCACAACTGGCGTTCCACAGGGGTCAGTTCTGGGTCCACTCCTCTTTTCTATCTACACCACATCTCTAGGGCAGGTGATTGAGTCTCACGGCTTCTCATATCATTGCTATGCTGATGACACCCGGCTCCATTTGTCCTTCCAGCCTGACGATCCATCCGTCTCTGCACGCATCTCTGCTTGCCTTTCGGACATCTCGGTCTGGATGAAGGAAAACCATCTTAAACTTAACCTGGCAAAATCTGAGCTTCTCGTCATCCCAGCCTGTCCCTCAATCAACCACAACCTCACTGTACAGCTCGGCTCACTCACACTCATGCCAACCAGGATGGCCAGGAACCTTGGGGTGATTCTTGATGATGGCTTGACCTTTGCAGACCATATCTCAGCAACTGCAAGGGCCTGTAGGTTCATCCTTTACAACATCAAGAAAATCCGACCCTACATCACCAAACAGGCTACACAGATTCTAGTCCAGGCTCTTGTTATCTCTAAACTGGACTACTGCAACTCACTGCTTTCAGGCCTCCCAGCCAGCTCCATCAAACCCCTTGAGATGATTCAGAATGCAGCAGCGCGCCTCGTCTTCAACCAGTCCAAGAGAACCCATGTCACACCCCTCTTCATCTCCCTCCACTGGCTTCCTGTAGCTGCCCGCATCAAGTTCAAGGCCTTGATGCTCACCTACAAGACCTTGTCAGGAACAGCACCCTCCTACCTCAACTCTCTCCTGAAGGCCTACGTTCCCTCTCGCACTCTGCGATCGATTAGCGACCGTCGTTTAGCAGTTCCACCTCAGCGTGGCGCAAGGTCTCTTTCCAGAACCTTCACACTAACTGTTCCTCAGTGGTGGAATGCACGTCCAATCTCAATCCGGACCGCAGAATCTCCCACCATCTTCAAAAAACAACTAAAGACCCACCTCTTCTATGAACACCTAACAAACTCATAATAAAAAAATAAATAAATAAATAAAAAAATTGCAAGAAAATAAAAAAAAATTGCACTTACACCTCTACTCTGCACTTTGCTTCTTCTGGAATTCAATTAATAGATCTTGTATGGTAGCACTTCTTGTATTGTTCTCTGCTTGATATCGCTTTGCTTGTATCTTTCTCATTTGTAAGTCGCTTTGGATAAAAGCGTCTGCTAAGTGAATAAATGTAATGTAATGTAATGTAATAAAAGTAAATAATTTTTTTAATTTAAATGATTAATGTTTATAATCCTGAAACCCAGACAAAACGTGTGTTCTTAAAAACAATATCTAATTGGGAGTGAAATGGTAAGAATTCTTAATTCTTTATTTTTTTTAATTACAAACAATTACTTATATTAGAGCACAACAAAGAAACATGACTATTTTAGAAAATACATTTATTGTTTATTATAAATATAAGTATGTGTTTTAGTTATTACTGCTTTTGCTTTTTTATTTAAAAATGACAGTTTTTATTTACGTGTTTTTTCTTACATTTTTTTTAGAAGGGTGCTGTTCCAGACAAGGTCTTGTAGGTGAGCATCAAGGCCTTGAATTTGATGCGGGCGGCTACAGGAAGCCAGTGGAGGGAGATGAAGAGGGGTGTGACATGGGTTTTCTTGTGCTGGTTGAAGATGAGGCGCGCTGCTGCATTCTGAATCATCTGAAGGGATTTGATGGAGCTGGCCGGGAGGCCCGAGAGTAGTGAGTTGCAGTAGTCCAGTTTTGAGTTAACAAGAGCCTGGACTAGTATCTGTGTAGCCTGTTCGGTGAGGTAGGGTCTGATTTTCTTGATGTTGTACAGGATGAACCTACAGGACCGTGCAGTTGTTGAGATGTGGTCTGTAAAGGTCAAGTCAAAGTTTATTTATAGAGCACTTTTAAAAACAACAAGTGTTTACCAAAGTGCTGTACAAACATAATCAGAATAAAACACTAAACACATACAATAAAACATAAAACATAAAACAAGAACAAAATCATAAAAACAGCTCTCATACTGAGTAGTATATTATAGTGTAGTACTGAGTAGTACTGGCAGTTTAACATAGCCCAGGTCGGAGTGCCAGCTGTTGCTGTCACAACTACTAAAGAAGCTATCATTTGATTTTCGTATGTTCCATCGTGAGTATCATGTCATCGGATCACGGCAGGTAAATCGTTTAGTTCTGTTACTCGAGCTAAATGATCTTGCATGCTTTCCAAATTGAGGTTGTTACACCTGTTTGTTCTTAGGGTCCTTGATTTTGCATGCGTTACGGCAGGCTGAGTGAGGTGTGGTCGTTTCGGTATCGCTCCTCCCCCTCACTTGTGGAGCCACGTTGCTGTTTGGTTTTGGACTGCTTTGTTGCTTTGGGCTGTCTTGGGCTGTTTTATTTTGCTTTATTTTGCTTTGCTTTGTTCTGCTTTGTTTCGTTATTTTGCTTCGTGTTGGTTACTGTCACTAAGATCAGTTTTCTTTAATTCACTGTGTTGTAACAGTCTTTATCAGTTATACTGATACTGCTTGGTGGTAGTAGAGGTTTTGGTCAGCTTTGGTAAACTTGCTACCTGCAATCAGTTTGAGTGTGCGGTTGTCTGTGTTTTTGTGATAGTAAGTTTGTCTTTTTTGTTTTGTCTAGTTTTTTTGTATACTTTTGTTTGCCTGCTTTGAGCATATTGTAATTGATTTAGTTTTTCTTGTGTTTTTGTTTTTTCCTATGGGGAGCTGGGTGCTTCCTGAGGCTGGGGGAGTTCTTGGCAGCACCTGATTGTTGATTGTTCATTTCTTCTTGTGACTGTTTTATTGACCAATGCCTGACTGCATTGGTTGCTGTTTTTTTAAAAAAAAAGTAATTCTTGGCCAGTCTTTTTTTTTTTTTTTACTTCGAAATAAAATGTATTTTTGTATGGAAACCCATGTCTCTTGCCTGTTCTAAGTGGAACGTATTTGTGTTTCTTGGCAGTTGCTTGGCAGTATTAGAGTCAATAACAGGGTTACAAAGGTTTTGAAGAAATGCATTCACTTTAGTATTGTCTGCAGGAAATTAGGATTTATAAAGTGAAGAATAAAATGATTTAAATTGGCATTAATTTCCATGGGATCTGTAGTGACAATATTATAAGTGTTTTTAATACTGGGTATGAGACCGGAAATGGCCTGTCGCCGTAGCTGATGTGCCAGTAAATGACTTTGCTTGTCGCCATGTTCATAGTATGAACCATGAGTACGTAACAACAAGCGTTCTGCCTCTTTAGTCGAAATAAGATTAAATCCTGCCTGTAAGTCGAGACGCTGTGTTTACGGTACCGCCGGCAGATGGCACTGTGGCGACAACGTGCACCAGCGGCCTGAGAGCGCGCACGTGATTGAAGTGCGCATGGATGCTAAAGCAGTGTCAAGTGTTGCCAGCTGTCGGCAATCAAGAGACTGGTTACTTAAACCCCTTGTGTTGCTGCGCACGTCGCGCGGCATTAAAGCACTGCACACTGCTGGAGAAAGGATGAACAGAGAAGAAGACTGAATTAATAATGGTGCCAGGTTGTGATGTTGCCATGCTCTGCCTGTTTTCCTGTCCTTAGCTTACACGTTGTTTAGAGGGTTTATGCCATGCCAGAGTTAAGATTGTGTATGCCCTGTCACTGTTAAAGGAAGTGTGTGTGCTCTAGTTAAAGGATGTGTTTGTGCTGTAGTTAAAGGAAGTGTTTGTGCTTTAGTTAAAGGAAGTGTTTATGCTCTAGTTAAAGGAAGTGTGTTTGCCATAATTAGAGGAGCGTTTCCTGCCTCGTTTCTAGTTAAAGCAGAACTGTTTAAGTCAGTTAAATGTGATAGTTTCCACACCCTGTTAAGTTTTGTGCTCTTTGCTTGAGGTTGAGTTTTATGTTTAGACCTGGTTTCCCGCCTCCTCGTGTGTTTATTTAAGTGGCAAATAAAGACTACACTCCTGCGCTTACTTCCTGTCTCCAAGTCCTGTTTCGTAACACGCTGTTTAAAAAGCTCTGGAGAAGGGTTCAATGCATAACGTTGATCGAGGTTACTGATCGCCAATGTGAGTTCATAAAGCCTAGCAGTGCGCCTTTTATTAGAGAGAGCGGAGTAAGAAATAATCTGCCCTCTGATATAGGATTTAAGTGTCTCCCATAACAATGAATAAGTGGTGGAGTCATTCTGATTGAAGAAAATAGAAGTTGAAATGAACTCACAGAATTCACTGTCTGCCAAAAGGAGAGAGTTAAATCTCCAAGGCGGTGGGCTACGTTTATAAATAGAAAGATGAATATCTAATTGTAGAGGTGCGTGGTCAGAAATTACAATAACCAAATAGTCAGAAGAAACTACACAAGAATCAAGAGTACTGTCTATAAAAAAATAATCAATCCTCAAATAGGAATGATGCACCGGGGAGAAGAAAGAAAACTTTTTAACAGAGGGGTTACGGGATCTCCAGTATGGGAATTAGACCAATCCAAGTTTGGGTCAAAAATACAGTTTAAATCTCCACCGAAAATCAACAGGTGAGTATTTAAGAAAGGGAGATTGCTCAACCATCTATTGGCAAATTCCACATCATCAAAGTTTGGAGCGTATACATTTACCAACAAAACCTGTCTTTGCATTAGAGTACCAGCAACTATAATATATCTACCGTTCACATCAGCAATAACGTTAGTGGATGAAAACTGTGACCTTTTGCCAATTAAAATAGCGACCCCTCGTGCCTTCGAATTAAAGTTGGAGTGGAAGATGTGACTCACCCAAGGGCAGTGTAACCTATGATGATCTTTAATATGTAGGTGCGTCTCCTGTAAAAATACTATATCAGAGTTTAAACGTTTGAAATGTGTAAAAAGCTTAGATCTCTTGACAGGATTACCCATACAAAAATTAGCACCCTGGTATAACGATCAAACGCGAACCTTAAAACAGACAACTCGACAATTAGAACGTAAATGGCGTCAAACCAAACTGGTGATATTTCAAACAGCATGGAAGGAGAGCCTACTGAAATATAGGAAATCTCTTGGCGATGCTAGAAAAATCTATTTCTCCACCTTAATAGGAGACAACAAAAACAATTCTAGATTCCTTTTCAACACAGTAGCAAAATTAACTAGGAATAAAACCACTACAGAGAGAAACACTCAATCATTACATAGCAGTGAAGATTTCATGACATTTTTCATCGATAAGGTTGAAAATATTAGACGTGAAATACAGGCCATTAAATTAAAACCGGACAGTACTGTAACAAACCCATTACATGACAATGTAGCAATATCAGATCAATGTTTAGAGTATTTTGCTCCGCTTAGAGAGACCGAACTAGCTACATTAATCTCTTCAGCCAATTCATCAACTTGCATACTAGATCCCGTACCTACATGTTTGTTTAAACAGATTTGTCCAGGAGTAATTGAACCACTTCTAAATATAATCAATTCTTCCCTAAGCACTGGCTATGTACCTAAATCACTTAAATTAGCAGTTATTAAACCCTTGATTAAAAAACCTGATCTTGACCCGTCTCAATTGTCCAGCTATAGACCGATATCAAATCTCCCCTTCATCTCTAAGATCTTAGAAAAGGTTGTAGCAAAGCAGTTATGCTCGTACTTAGATAGAAATAACATTCATGAAATGTATCAGTCAGGGTTTAGACCTCATCATAGCACAGAGACAGCATTAGTTAATGTAGTAAATGACCTTCTACTGACCTACGATCAGGGTTGTGTCTCTCTGCTTGTGTTACTCGACCTTAGTGCAGCTTTTGATACTATAGATCACACTATTCTCCTTGATAGATTAGAAAATGTTGTTGGTATTAAGGGAACAGTCCTCTCCTGGCTCAGGTCTTATCTGACCGATCGTTATCAGTTCGTAGATGTAAATGGTGAATTCTCCATGCGTACTGAGGTTACTTTTGGAGTTCCACAGGGTTCTGTTTTAGGCCCACTGCTCTTTACTTTATATATGCTACCCCTAGGTCAAATTATTCGTAAACATGGAATTAGCTTCCACTGTTATGCTGATGATACACAGTTGTATGTTTCAGCGAAGCCAGAGGACAGACAGAAGCTTAGTAAAGTTGAGGATTGTGTAAAGGACATTAGACATTGGATGTTAACCAACTTCCTTCTACTTAATTCTGATAAAACAGAAATACTTTTATTAGGCCCACGTGTAGCTAGAAGTAATCTTTCTGATCACATGGTTACTCTGGATGGTCTTTCTGTTTCATCATGTGCAGCAGTTAAAGACCTTGGAGTGATTATTGACTCCAGCCTATCATTTGATGCTCATGTAGATAATATTACTAGGATAGCCTTCTTTCATCTCAGAAATATTTCTAAAATAAGAAACATATTGTCACTACATGATGCGGAAATACTAGTTCATGCATTCGTCACCTCTAGATTAGATTACTGTACTGCCTTACTGTCTGGATGTTCCAGTAGGAATATAAATAAGCTCCAGTTAGTCCAGAATGCAGCTGCTAGAGTCCTAACTAGAACTAGAAGGTACGACCATATCACACCGATATTATCAATACTGCATTGGCTCCCAGTAAAATCTCGCATTAACTATAAAATACTTTTATTAACCTATAAAGCACTAAATGGTCTCGCGCCACAATATCTAAGCGACCTTTTGGTTTTATATAATCCGCCACGCCTACTTAGATCAAAAGATGCAGGCTATTTGACGGTACCTCGAATAGTGAAGGCTACAGCAGGGGGAAGAGCTTTCTCTTATAGAGCCCCACAGTTATGGAACAGTCTTCCTATTAGTGTTCGGGACTCAGACACAGTCTCAGTGTTTAAGTCTAGGCTTAAAACGTATTTGTTTACTCAAGCCTACCCTGACTAGATTCTGTTCTACTACTTCGCAGTCATAATTATCTTTTTTCTCCCTCTCTCCTTTCGCCGAGCCCCACATGAATTTATGGAGATACTAGAGATCCAGATCCTTTCTGCCTCTGGATGGAGCTCAAATCTTCTCTAATTCCAGACTGCTGGGACTACGGCTGCTCCTAAGGCCATACAGACTTCATATAAATCCATAATGAACTTTTTCACACTATCTGTTGTTACCCAGATGAGGATGGGTTCCCTTCTGAGTCGGGTTCCTCTCAAGGTTTCTTCCTCTTAAAACATCTTAGGGAGTTTTTCCTTGCCACCGTCGCCACTCAGTGGCTTGCTCAGTTGGGATAAATTCGCACCTTTAATATCTGTATACCATGTTGATATTTCTGTAAAGCTGCTTTGAGACAATGTCTATTGTAAAAAGCGCTATACAAATAAAATTGAATTGAATTGAATACCTCTGACGTTCCAACTAATAAATCTTAAAGGCGTGCCTGTCTCAGCTGTGCTGGGATCCATATTACTACTAACCATTTAAATAAAGTAAACCACAGGGAAACAAATAGTCGATCAGAGCTGAAGTGGGACCCCCTCCCCCCCAACAAACACCCAAACCCACACCCAAACCCGAAGCCCGAACCCGGGCTATCTTGGCTGTGTGGTGCGGGAAGACTGAAATGGTCAAATCCATCACTTTAATCCATTGGAGAATGAGTCAAAATCTATTATATGATTGAAAAAGCGCAATTTAATTACAATTTTAATCGAAATCAGCAGGAGTCTCCAACTTCGCGTCTTACTCCATTGGTAGCTCAGTAGCGCCCCCCGTGATGTGCTTTTCACAACAAGCCAATCATATTGCTGATAGCCAAGTGAGAGAATTAATGTATTTGTAATTAATATATTTGTCTGTACTGAATATTAATCAGCATGTACTGAACATTAAGGAAAGTTTAGAGATTCCTGAAATGTCTGGCCAATCACAACGCAGTGTAGTGACCCACTTTATAGACTGAACCAAACACTTTACACTAACACATGAGCTGACCTCAGCCAGGTTAGTCAGGTTCCCCGAGTGGAACAGCTGAAGAACCCTTAAGCTTGCCGAATATTTCAAGACTGCATATGTACAAAAACACAAATAAAGCATCAAACAGAAATCTGCAGGTTCTAAATGTGTAACTTCAACAGTGCATGTAACAAACATACGATTCAAGATGTTCTAGTTTAGACGTGAATGTTCTTAGAGGAAAATTGGGGCAGTGAACAGGCAGCCCAAACTGTAGAGCGGAGTGTAACAGAGGAGTCGACCAGATAAAGAGTCTGAGACAGACAGAGAGGAGGAGAACTTCACCATCCAGCAGGGAGGATCTGCTCACATCAGTGACACATTCATGTGGAAATCTCATCAACTCTACGTCCTCCTCATGCACAGATCCATGGAGACTGACAGTCTCATTTACTCGCTCCATCCAAACATCATTCATCTTGATTAGAACCAAACACGTTGCTAAGGAGGACGTTCTTCTTTAAGATGGAGCAGAAGATCACCGATGTGTACGTACAGTAAATCTGATGTCTATAAACTCATGAGAACATGAGGAAATGCAGGTTATGAAAGCAGATGTGGATGTTCAGAGTTGGGATTTTCTGAGCTCCACATTCAGAGTATTCAAAATCACCTGCACGTACTTCACACCTCCGAGGTGGCCAGATCTTTCTTGAGTAAAAGCGTCCGAGACCACTCGCGTTTACTGTAAAGCCAAAAATATCAGAGAAAGAAAATGTGGACAGAACAAGAAACGTTCATTTCTTTGCTGTCAGATATAATACGATGCCAGAAGACAATTTAAAATGTAAAATAAAAAGACTAATATGATGATATATGAATGAGAAGATGGCGAGAGCTGTAACGATCCCATTAATCACCGGTTTAATTGAGCAAAATGGCTCCACACTCATTATTCAGCAGCACATACAGTAGAATAGCACTTGATCCAGCACACACTGTTATTTTACTTTTTTGTTGTTTTTAAATAACTCAGACAGATGCTCATGTGCACAACTTATTGACGCCGCAAGACACCTGATCGAGGTCATTAAATCATAACGTGTGTGCGGGACACGTGTAAAGGAAACGTGCTTAACGCTTACAGCTCACTTAAACTGCATATTAAATTGCAAGTGTATTTAGAGTCAAAAGATACATTTCTGCGTGACATACTGCAGTTATATTAAACAGCCAGACAGTGGCGCCGGACTTAACACTGCTCCTCACTCGAGTCGATATCACGCAAGCTCAAGAATCGTGCATAACTGAGACACGCCTCTGTTTTACTGAAACTCCGCCCCCTTAACGTCTGAATAGATCTTACATCTGTAGCTACATCTAACATCTTTACATGATTATCAAATCCGCACTACTCTACACTCTTAACTCTACTCTGTATACGACTCATTAAAGATTCTGTGTAGAACTTCACAACTCAGGGGTTCCTTTTCAGAAGGAAGCTAACCAAAGGATCCCTTCTTTCTAAGATTTTTTCCCTAAGATCTAACTGTCAGTCCGTACAGGAAAACGACTTGAACTGGCGAAATCACAATTACGAAATTGTTTTGCGCGGTCTTTCGCGGTGAGGTTTGTTGGTAAACGAGATCTTTTAGCTGTACTCATGTTCGACGCACGTGAATCGCAGAGGGCTTTGGCTGAACGCACGTCGTGATGACGTCACACGACACGTCTCGGTCCGAATCTGCAGAAAATCTGCAGTAATGTAGAAAAATTTAAAGCTCCTCCGAATATCGCGTAGTTTCCTTCATGTTGCGTTCATTTCTCCACCGCAAAATCCTGGAGCAGCTGAATTATTGTGCTCTTTATCAGTGCTGGGATTGGAGAACCTTGAGAACCCCAATAAATGTGTCTAACATTCAGTGAATCCTCGGGTCAGAATCTCATTCAGCACTGCTGATGGAGTGGGCGAGTGTAGATTGGAATCTGATCAACCTGCAGCATCTGAATTCCAGTGTTTTGTTGTTGTTTTTACTCGAACCTGATTAAACTCATTATCTGGATGATGTCTGTCCAAAAGAAGTCCTTTATTCGTGCCCGAGGGAACAAATCAATGACAGAGGAGGGAAAATGAGGGCGTTATTATTACATCTAGCACAATGCACACAATGAAGCGTGTCCCATTCATTCCCACTGCAAATATTCTCACTCTGACACACAGTCATTCAGTTCTGGTTTAAATTCAATACACACATCATTCTCAGGATCTCATCTGTGGGTGTCGGATCATTCAACCTGTGCAACATTAACCCTCAAATATGCAGAAAAATAAATAAATAAATAAATAAATAAATAAATAATAAAGGGGAAAGGGACAGCACCCATAAAGAAGCGCGCGCTGGTCTGCAGTCTAATGCACTTTTCATTGTAAATGTAACGCGTCATTAGTGTTATTGGATTTATTGATCAGATCACAGATCATCTGCAACTCATCTAAAAGCACATCACATCAGCATCACACCTTTCCGAGTGTTACTAGAAAGCTATAAACAATTCACACACACACACACACACACACACAGGCACGCGGCTTAAATTAAAGCTCAATTGACTTCCGTTGTGGATCTAAAATGCACACAGGTGTCCACCTGCAGCCGTGAAACGTGTCATTCTGCTGCCCTGAATTTGCTGGAACCGGCATCAGAAACGCTTCTGTAAGAGATGACAGCCGAAGCCTTTCTCTCACCTGAGACACACAGACGCGTTGGAGTGAAAGCTGCAGTCCGGCTGATGGAAGAGTGACGGACCAGATTTCTCCAGATGATGATTCTCCAGATGTTTCTCCAAATATTGTTCCAGATATTTCTCCAGATTAAGGGTGCTGCGCAGTATTTTTGGGCAGATAAAGGAGTGTGTGCAGGGATCCGGGAGCGGTTTTATTTCTCCCTGCTGCCGCTCCCTCTCGCTCCGCCTGCACTTCCGGCACCGACCGCTGGGGGTCACTATCGCGCCGAATGCTAATTTACTTACTTTTTTTTTTTTTAATTATTAGCCAGTTTGTTCAGTCTTTTCTGTTTTGCCTGTTCACATGGATATGTGTGGCTGAAATAAAAATGAAATTAGAGACAACTACACATGTAGTACATTAGTATATGTAGTAAAAAAAAAAAAAAAAAAAAAAATGAAGTCACACAACCTGATCCTTTTGTAAATGTAATGCTCCTGGCTTCTGACTTTATAAGTTGGGGGTTTGAATCCTGCCTCCGCCCTGTGAGTTTCCTCCGTACTTCGAGGGTTTCCTCCGAGTACTCCGGTTTCCTCGGAGTCCAAAGACATGCGTTGTAGGCTGATCGGCATCTCTAAAATCATCCGTAGTGTGTGAATATATGTCTGATTGTGCCCTGTGATGGGTTGGCACCCCGTCCAGGGTGTCTCCTGCCTTGTACCCCGAGTCCCCTGGGATAGGCTGCAGGCTCCCCGCCACCCTGTGTAGGATAAACACTACAGAAAACAGATGGATAGAAGTTTCATTCAAAAGTTGAATCTGCTAAATCATGGGTTCTGAAACGTTTTACAGTTACAGACCCAAGGTATTTATTTAAATGTGTGATTCTTTTCAACATAATTTCTGCATTGTACACCCATTTTTACTCAAATAAAATAAAATTCCAGTTGACATTATTTATAGGCATAATAACTGATAATGCTGGGTTGTGATTTCCACTACTGCAATAAAATTAGAAAAATCATGGACCCCTTTGTAAAGTTTCACGGACTTCCTGAACCCAACTTCGAGAACTAAATACGGTAAGCTGCCAGTTGATAGATTCCTAATGTTTTCGTGGTGTGTGAGAAAAAACCTGGCTGGTAGCTAATGAGGAGTCTTGACACTGACATGGTCAGTGATTGTTGTGTGGATGTAACTCCAGGGTGTCCAGGTGAGGTAGGCAACTTATGATGGATGGCCCCTGTAGCTCCACCCCCTCAGCGGCTTGTTAGTCGCTCCGGGGTCACAGGTTGCAGCCGTTGTTGTCTCCGGAATGTATAATGGTCGGCTCCTTGAGGTCAGGATCATGAATATAAGAGAGAGCATCAGCTTTGTAGTTCTGCAGGAAACTGCCCTGGCAGCCTGGAGCATAAGGAAATAGAAGTGACTTTCTAAAGTCAGAAGGTCATGGTTCTGTGGCCATCCACCCCGTAGCTTTTCCTATAATAAATAACACTGGGCAGGTAGTCAGCTCAGCACCTCTTAAAAGTGCACTAGCTGTTGTACACCTGCTTCTGAGTGGAGGACAAACATGTCCACTGGATTGGAAGATCATGGGTATACCCTGCTGAAAAAAAACAAAAAGAAAATTCTAATGGTTTCCACTACAAATACCATTACAAACCATCAGCTAGCCATTAAAACCATTACCATTATTGGTCCTTAATTGTATCCACTAGGCATAATGTGCCACCAATAGAAGGCAACAATATACCAGTAGAGACCCACAGGGACTATTATAGCTTCCATTAAAACCAATACAATTCCCATTATAACCATTAAAACCATTACAAATTCTATGAGAGTTTCTAGTGGGGGGTTTTTTCAGCACGGTATAGCACCATATCTTGATCTCTCAATGACTAAATTCACGCTGGACACTGGAATGACATCATAATGAGGCTGGACTTCTTCAGCTTTTGCATTTGCTCACCTCCTCCCCTTTTTATAAAGCCATGTGGTGAATCCATTTTAAAACACTTTTTATTCCCCCAGGCTTTTGAGTCTTTTAAAGTCCCTTGTATCAATTGTTTAGTCCCTAATTGTTATTGTTTTATTAAAGCATTAATTTCTTTCATTTTTGGAATTGCTGGATTTTATTGTTCAGCACTCTGCCCAACACTTGTCTTTAAGTGTGCTGATGAAATAAAGGGGACTTGACTCTTTTATGTCCTAACTCTGAGCTTTGGTAGGTGTCCAAATTCTAGTGTTCAGTTCGATGGGTTCGATGAGGCAGCCATGAAAATGTCTTGCTATACTGATCCCCCAGTTCCCTCAGCTCCTGACAATAATATATATAACTTTCAGATAAATTGAGCCAAAATATAAAGCAAATTAAATCAAACAAAAAGAAAGAAATATCAGGAAACCTGGAGCAGACTCTTTGAAGTAGATCTATGCATGAGTCAGATTCTAGTTGATTTATTGCTTGTTGCTGAAATACTGTTTTATTTTAATTACATTATTATGAAACATTTTGTAATCCTAATTTTATTATTATAAAAAATCTGAAAGCATTTGAGATTGGCACTCCTGATTGGAATCCTGACGCTCTACACCTCTGCACCTCAGCAGGTCAGTGAAGTGACCGAAGCCGCTTCAGATAAGTGAGTTTAGAAGTACTTTGCTGCCACCTTGTGGAGTTTTATTATGAACAAACTTTTATAAAATGACTCTAGTCATCCATTCATCCAGCCATTTTCTGTACCGTTTATCCTTCACAGGGTCACAGGGAGCCTGGAGCCTATCCCAGGAGACTCAGGGCACAAGGCGGGGGACACCCTGGAGGGGATGCCAACCCATCTCAGGGCACAATCACACACACTCACACACTATGGACAATTTAGAAATGCCAATTAGCCTACAACGCATGTCTGTGGACTGGGAGAGGAGACCGGAGTACCCGGAGGAAACCCTCGATGCTCGGGGAGAACCTGCACACAGGGCGGAGACGGGAATCGAACCCCCAACCCTGGAGGTGTGAGGGACTGTAATCAAAACATTTTATATGATCAAAAACTATGTTAGATTATTTTTTAAATACTAAACTATTAAAGCAGCACTGTGTTGATCTTTTGTCATCGTTTCTTTTGAACAGATTGTGTACAGGCAGATCATGTGGTATGTGGAGTGGGGGATTAAGGCAGTTTGTATTAAAGCAATAAAATGTTCTCACTGTGGAAATGTAAAAGGTCGTGTTTGTTTTCATATTGTTTATTAAGATGTGATATTAACATTAGGTTGTTCATCGATCGTTTTAGATATTATGAGGAGCCATTCAGAAAATAAAAATATTCATAAATAAATGAACAAATACTGAACTGGCTTGCAACATAGCTAGCTGCAGTAAGCTATCTAATTA
Source organism: Ictalurus furcatus (assembly GCF_023375685.1). Taxonomy (NCBI): domain Eukaryota; kingdom Metazoa; phylum Chordata; class Actinopteri; order Siluriformes; family Ictaluridae; genus Ictalurus; species Ictalurus furcatus. The sequence goes on from NC_071273.1 coordinate 25,686,794, forward strand.
GCATGTCAATATATGAACATTTCATAGAGGATTTCGTTAATATATTGAAATAGTACACTTTATAGTTAAAAGCACAGCAATGAATATAAAGGCAATTTTTTAAATTAAAAAAATAAAGAGAAAAATGTGTTAGTATAATTACATTAACACGTTTTTGAAAACACTGAATAATAGATTCAAGATTCAAGCTTTATTTGTCACGTACAAAATGATACTGAGTACAGTCTCCTCAAAGTGAACTTAACTGTGCAACATATTACAGTTTAGGTAAATGTACATATTAGCTAAATGTGATAGCAGGACACACGTGCAAAAAATCACAATGAATAAGTTCCGGTTAAGCAAGAATGATAATATCAACTGTTTCCAAAGATTAAACGTAAGATTATAGACATTTTGGTGTTTGATTATATAGAATAATTGATGAGATAATTTCAGGTGAGCTGTGTGAGTGATATTTAAGCTAATTATAATTTATAGCACTAAAAGTGTTGTGAAAGGAGAGCACATTTGGTTAAGTAGTAATGGAAGTGATTTACCTCTCTCATATCCAAAGATACACAACAGAAAGAAGGTGTTTGTGCTCGTATAAACTCTTTCTCAGTTGAGACTCCTCAAAAAAGTGTACTCTAAAATTGCTGAGTTAAACAGAACCCAGTTTGGCTTGATTCTGAAATCCAGCGCTGGGTACAATGTGGACCGACTCAGTCTGGGCTGTTTTATCTCAGCAAGGTTGTGTTATGATGTTGACTCAGCATGCTGGGGTGATTTATATGTTTACTTTTCTCTACAAAAACACCCAGTGGAACAATATATTTGGTTGTTACATAAATTTATGTTGAAAATTATTTTGCTATAAAATTCCTGTCAAATACTCATTAAACTCCTCAGATGCCAATCCTGTCAGGTAAAAATTCCATTTTCCAATTCCATTTCATCCAGGGGTCAGAGGTCATTATACAATCAGTGTAGAATCGTGTACAGTTTCATTCACTTTGCTCGATGAACACACTTCTCACGTCTCTGAGTCTGTTTAATGTGTTATAATTAAATGAGTGATGTGTTTATAAATGTGTTCTCTTTTCCCCAACAGTGAAATGCAGGAGAATCGGAGTCTTCATCACACACACAGATGTTCACCACACCCTGAATATAAAAGAAAAACGTGAATTAATAACCACAAACCGGACTGTGGTACTTCATGATCAACATGTAATCATCTCTGCTCCAAGAGAAACATCATCATCTCCTATTTATAATTAATCATTCAACATTTCTTAATTCTTACTAACATCTGTGTTATAACATTTAGTTAGAACAAATGAGAACTTCCACAAGTTCTAACAGGAAACTGAGCAGAAATTTACCCATCACATCACTGCTCTTATCCAATCACAGGCTTTGGAGTTTTTTAAATAATGAACACTACTGTGTCATTTAGCTCTTGTTCTACATTTATATTTAAGTGCAGACTTTAAGACGAAGCCGAGGTGAACGTTACAGGAAAGACAGAAGACACGGTGTGGAGGTAGGGTGCTGGAAGAAGTGTCAGAGAGAGTAAAGTGGCGGCTTAAATCAAATATTTGTGGCATAAAAGATAATCAGAAATCAGTGTGCTGCTTATCAGAAACAGGGAAAAGCAGAGATCGTCTGGGTTACGCATGTAACCCTGTTCCCTGAGAAGGGAACGAGACGTTGCATTTAGCATAACAGTATGGGAGCGCCTTGCGCACGTGACCAGTATCTGAAGCTTGTGTAAAATCATGCCTCTACTTATAGGCCTGCCATGATCAGGTGACGTGGCAATTAAGCGCGTCGCATGATATATATATATGGCACCTGTGAACCATGCCGCCAGCCTCTATTATCTGAAGCGAAGATGCAATTCACAGGCCTGCCATGGTATGACAATGCTATGCAACGTCTCGTTCCCCTCTCAGGGAACAGGGTTACATGCGTAACCCCGACGTTCCCTTTCAAAGGGAACTTCGACGTTGCATTTAGCGTAACAGTATGGGAACGGGAATACCCACTCCGTCATACCGAGGGTACGGCCTGTTCAAAAATACTCAAGCCCGAGGGTCACTGCGAGACACTCGAGCCCGGGGTGGAATGAATATCCAGGCTGTAATAACGAATGAAAGTTTGGCATAGACCACCCTGCAGCCGCACACACATCCTGCAAGGATACCCCTTTGGACAAAGCCTTCAAGGCGGCGACCGCCCTAGTGGAATGAGCTCTTATGCCCAGAGGTGTGGCGAGACCGCGCGCCTCGTAAGCCATAGAGATTGCTTCCACTATCCAGTTAGAGATGCGCTGCTTTGACACAGCATCACCTTTACTGTCGCCACCAAAGCAGACCAGCAGCTGCTCTGACTTACGCCACTGGCCGGATTGGTGGACGTAAGTACAGAGAGCTCTTACTGGACACAGAAGGTGCATCCTCTCTTGTTCTGGTGTGAGTAACGGAGGAGGGCAGAAGGCCTGCAACACCACAGGGTGGGCAGCCGATGTAGGCACTTTAGGAATATAATCCGGCCTAGGGTACAGGAAGGCCTTGGCTAGTCCAGGGGCAAAGTCAAGGCAGGAGGGGGCAACCGAGAGAGCTTGTAGATCTCCCACTAGCTTGAGAGATGTCAGGGCCAGTAGAAGAGCTACCTTTAGAGTCAGAAGCTTCTCAGAGGCTGACTCTAAGAGCTCAAATGGGGCTCCTGACACACCTTCCAAGACCACAGAAAGGTCCCAGGAAGGTATTTGCGGCCTGCAGATGGGCCTCAGCCGTCTGACACCACGCATGAACCTCGAAGTTAGAGGATGTTGCCCCACAGAGGCTCCATCAACAGGGGTGTGGCTGGCCGAAATGGCGGCCACATAAACCCTGATTGTAGAAGGAGCCAACCCTGCTGAGAAACGTTCTTGTAAGAACTCCAGGACTGTAGCTATTGCGCAGTTCACTGGGTCTAGCTGACGTTCCTCACACCACAAGACAAAAAGCTGCCACTTGAGCGCATACAATTTCCTTGTGGATGGTGCTCTAGCGTTTAACATGGTCTCTACAACCTCAGTTGTGAGACCAAAATCTATGAGCTGGTGCCCCTCAGGGGTCAGACCCACAGTTTCCATAGTTCTGGCCGAGGGTGATAAATCAGCCCTCCGGCTTGAGACAGTAGGTCCCTGCGGATGGGAATCTCCCAAGGAGTGCCGTCGAGCAGGGACATTATCTCCGAGAACCATATTCGAGCTGGCCAATAAGGTGCTACTAGCAGCAGACGTAGACGATCTTGGCGAACTCTCGCTAGAACTTGTGGGAGCAGAGAGATCGGGGGGAAGGCATATAGACGTGACCTCGGCCACGTGTGCACCATGGCGTCCAGCCCCAGTGGTGCAAGAGGAGTGAGGGCGAACCACAGCGGGCAGTGTGTTGTCTCCTCAGAGGCGAACACATCTACTTCCGCTTGTCCGAACCTCTGCCATATGGACTCCACCACTTGTGGATGGAGCCTCCAACCCCCGGGCCTCAGCCCCTGCCTTGACAGGATGTCTGCCCCTACATTCCGGCTGCCTGGAATGTACATTGCACTCACTGACAAGAACTTTCCCTCTGCCCAGAGGATTAGTTGCGCCTGCCTGAACAGGGGGCCTGAACGTAACCCTCCCTGGTGGTTGATATATGAGACCACAGCTGTGTTGTCTGACACAACTAGCACATTGTGACCTCTCAACTGAGGAAGAAAGAACTTCAGTGCTAGGAATACGGCCCGCATCTCTAGGCGATTTATATGCCACTCCAGATGAGGGCCGCTCCAAAGACTGTGAGCTGGACAGCCATTTAAGACTGAACCCCAGCCTGTGAGGGACGCGTCCGTCATTACCGTCTTGCGGTAAGGGGACGCCCCTAGAGTGTGACCCGACGCTAGGAACTGCGGGCACCTCCAAATTCTCAGAGCAAGGCATTGCCGCGTGACACTGATTACTCTCAGAGGTTTCAAACCCCCGACTTTTCAGCCACCACTGAAACGGTCTCATGTGCAATAGGCCCAACGGTATGATGTTGGCTGCTGCTGCCACAAGGCCCAACAGCCTCTCGTAAAGGCTGGAGGGGATGCCCAGACCTAACTTTATCTTGCTCAAAGTTGTTAGGATCGATTGTATGTGTGCTGGGGATAGAAACGCCCCTCATCATAGTAGAATCCCATATAACCCCTAGAAAAGTTGTCCTCTGCACTGGAGAAAGCATACTTTTCTTGAGGTTCAACCTGAGCGCCAAGCTCCTCATGTGGGCGAGAACAACATCTCGATGTTGAACTGCCTGTTCCCGGGATCGTGCTAGAATTAACCAGTCGTCCAGGTAGTTCAGTACACGGATGCCCCGGAGTCGCAAGGGAGCCAGAGCAGCATCCATGCACTTTGTGAAGGTGCGAGGGGATAAAGCTAGCCCAAAGGGAAGAACCCGAAATTGGTATGTGTTTTTTCCAAACGCAAACCTCAGGAACTTCCTGTGACTGGGCCATATTCCTATATGGAAATATGCATCTTTCAGATCTATCGTCACAAACCAGTCCTCGGACTGAATCTGTGGCATGATAAGTTTGAGCGTCAGCATCTTGAACCTGTATGTCCGAAGAGTACAGTTCAGATGACGCAGATCTAAAATTGGCCGCATACTCCCATCTTTTTTGTGGACCGGGAAATAACTGTTGTAAAAACCTCCCTCCCTTAGGGAATGGGGTACATGTTCTATGGCCCCTTTGTCCAAAAGGGAACTTTGTCCAAAGGGAATTTCCTGCGCTAACATTGGGCTCTGCTCTGTGCTGACAACTGTGGTGAGCACACCTCTCAACCGGGGGGGTCGAGCACTGAACTGGACCCGGTAACCCTTTTCTATGGCAGACAGAACCCATGGGGACACATTTGGCAGTAGTTTCCACGCTGCCAAATGGTCTTTCAGTGATGTTAGCTTTTCCACATTTCGTTGGGGGGAAAGCATCAGATTTCTGTCGCCCTGTGACAGCTCGCTGACCAGAGAAGACATGGGATGGCCTTGGCCAGGGCAGGCCCTACAGTAGCACTGGGGGCTAGTTGCCCTAGCAGCCTCATGTCCCCTGATACGTCCCTCCGTGACCCATCAGGACCGTTCCTTCCTTGCCTGCTTTGCTTTTATAATCATTCTTAGATCAGGCCTCTTAGCAGGCTGTGGCTGTGGCCGCCCGGTCCCCCTGGCTTTCTGCGGGGGGAGGCGGGCCGCCACACTCATCTTCTGCGTCTCCCTCGCACCAGCGCTGGCCCGGGCTCCACTCATGGAGGCCTGTGCGAACTCGACACGACGGGGAAGGAACTGGCTGAACGCCACTGTTTGCTGTTTTGCCTCACGAAACCTGTCGGCGATGGCATTGACCGCGCCGCCAAACAGGCCGGAAGGTTTAACAGGGACGTTCAGCAAGGAGACCTTATCTTTGTCCCCCATCCCTGAGAGGTTGAGCTATAGGTGCCTCTCCGCCACAACCAGGCTACCCATTGAATGGCCGATATGGCGGGCCGTTTGTTTGGTCGCCCGGAGAGATAAGTTGCACGGCGCAGCTCTGCCACTGCCTCGGGCCCAATTCCCACACCAGTATCTAGTTCACTCAGCAGGTCTGCTTGGTAGGCCTGCAACACTACCATTGTATGCAGGGACCCACAAGCAAGACCCGCTGCCACATAGGCTTTGCCCACCAACGCCAAAATGGCTTTACATGGCTTCGAAGGTAAAGTTGGCCTCCCTAAATTACCTGCCGTTGATGGAGAGAGGTGGCTCGCAAGCGCCTCCTCCACCTTTGGCATCGCTACATAGCCGTGTTGCTCACTCCCCATGATGGCTGAGTAATCAGACGTTGCGGGGTTATAAACACGGCTAGTGTATGGTTTTCTCCAGAAACGTGATATCTCTTCATGCACATCTGGGAAAAAGGGGAGTTTTCTGCGGTGTGAGGGAGCTTTATATTTATTTTCACTGTAGAGGAAGCACTCATCCAGCCTGCTACGAGCCACTTCCTCTTCCCCGGGCCAGTCTATATTCAACTTTTGAACTGCCCTAGTGATTACCTCAAGCAGCTCTTTTTATGCTTGAGAGCCGCTGTTGGTTTTTGGTGCAATGGCACCCTCTACCGACTCCTCGGAGTCAGCGAGGGTGTTTTGGCTTTCCATAGGGGAAGGAGGAGTCGCGATGCGGGCTCTAAGGTCAGGCGGAGAGCCGGACCCGGAAGACAGAGCAAGAGATAGAGCAGCGCTCGGCAGCGGCCGGCCCAGATCCGCGAGGCTCTGAAACCCAACTCTCTTTGGACGAGAAGAGAACGAGCCGAGAGCGTAGTTGCCTAATTGTGAAACGTTCACAATGCTGACAGTCAGACCCCTCGAGGGCTGCTGTAGCATGCTCTACGCCCAAACACTTCACACAGAAAACGTGTCCGTCTCCTCCCGTGAGCAAGGCGTAACACACTTCCTGAAATCCCTCTCGCTCATTCTTTCACCTTCTTTTCTTTTTCTAAAAAAGGGATAGAAAAGTTGAGAGATATTGAGAAATATGGAGTAGAAATGAAGCGTTTCTTTTTCTTTTGTCACACAAACAACAGACATGCAGTCTCGCTGAAGATAATAAGGCGGCATGGTTCACAGGTGCCATATATATATATCATGCGACGTGCTTAATTGCCACGTCACCTGATCATGGCAGGCCTATAAGTAGAGGCATGATTTTACACAAGCTTCAGATACCGGTCATGCGCACAAGGCACTCGCATACTGTTATGCTAAATGCAACGTCGAAGTTCCCTTTTAAAGGGAACATCTTGTTCAGACAAAAGCAGCAGTATGAAGTCAGAGATAGCAGGCTGTCACAAAGAGACCAGGTGTTCATTTACAATCACTCTCATGCACTCATTTGTGATATTTTGTAGACTCTGTCTGGCTCCCTGTCTTCTACCTTCACATGAAGTTTAAATCAACACACTTTACTGAACACAAAACAGCATTACAAGACAATTGTTAGAAAAAATCTGACTAAATGGAATATAGTGACATTTCTAAAACTGGTTTTATTTCCTAACCTGGTAATCTGATATTTATTGGAACCAAAGAGAAATGTACAAACTAATGATAATCAGGTTCATTTATTAGTCTTTTATTTTTACACCATTTATCTAAAAAGGTAATGACTCACCACAGTGTCTGTAGTTTGTAATGTTTATCATCCTTAAGAGCAGAGAGACTCTTCACTCCGGAGTCTCCTACATTATTCCAGGACAGATTCAGTTCTCTCAGGTGTGAGGAGTTTGATCTCAGAGCTGAAGTCAGAGCGGCACAGCCTTCATCTGAGACACCACAATCACACAACCTGTACAGAGACACAATGACACACTCTTCAACAGATTTTTATCTTGGTTTAAGAATTACTTTAAAGATGATGTGTGTGTATAATGATTTTATTATTCAGAATGAGCTGAGGATTTAATATCACCTGTTTATTATAATTAAGAGTGTAATTAAAATGATCATACTGAGTGCTATAATAAGTTTCTCTCATCTAATATCTCTCTCTATATTTATATTACTACAGAATGAAGGAAGTAAAAGTCTGAATCATCATGAAAAACAAACACTGTCATGAATTAAAAGATACAATGGATAAATTATAAAAGTATAAAACATTAATTCTGAAGAGGATTATGTTGGCTCAAATTTAGCCTATTACCCAAAAACACTTAAAATTCAACATAGAAGCCAATACTCACATCTACCTCTGAGCCCAGTTGGAAATAGGAAAAAAATACACCAGTCGTGAGTGAGAAGAAGCAAGGGTCCAGCTTTATTGTTCCGTTCCACCACACGAGATCCACACCGATGAGAATTCTCAGAAGTGATCCCAATACCCTGAGCTTAAGCTCCAGTATTTATACTGTACTTACACAGTAAATAACCCATATGTTTCAAGAAGACTACGATCTCACTACCAATAGGGTTAAAAAAGAGCTCATCTACCTTACTCTTATGTTCCAGAAAAGGGCTATTCCACTTACACATAGAATCAAAACCAGGGGTTTCAATTTACACATAAAATCAGAACCCAGGGATTTCTAATAACCCAGAAAGTCAAAACCAGAGAGTTTCAGTTACCCAGAGAACAAAAACCAGAGATTTTCAGTTACACAGAGAATCAAAACCAGAGAATTTCAGTTACCCAGAGAATCGAAATCAGAGAATTTGAATTACCCGTAAAATAGAAAGTGGACAAGACTAAACAATCTAGAGTGACCTTGGTCTTATTGTTATCTCGGGGGGGGGGGGGGGGGCAGCTTGACTCAGCCACCCTTATAAATGGCTCCTCATGGTTCTTTCTTAAAATTAAGGCCTTCCTTGCGAGACAAGAACCTTCACCATTTGAGTCATGAGTAAGTTTACATTTTCCTGTATTTCTAGTTTATAATTTATTTTCATATTTGCTCTATATTTCTTATTTTATATATATATTTATACTACTTGAAAAGTGGTTTACTGTACTTCCGACTTCTTAATATCATTACAGTTCTACTGTCCTGCATATCCTACTATTCTGTTTTTTTATAGAGAGTTTCTCTATTACTATAAGATATTATAATATCTTATTACTCCTTTTTCATTATTCTTATAAAGTTATTCATGTGTGTGTATGAGAGAGAGAGTGTGTGTGTGTGTGTGTGTGTGTGTGTGTGTGGTAGCACTCCTCAGCTCAGCTCGTATACCTCTTTTTGCCTCTTTTGACCACTACTGCTCTTAAAGATCTTTAAAGTGTAATTCCAATTCAATATTCAATATCAGTCAATATCCGCCTCACACTACTTCTGTGTGCCTTGGTGCCCGTCTTTTCTTCTTCTCCCCTTTGCTGGATGCTAGGTCTCCCTTATGTTTATTTTATGACATTTTTTATCCACAACAATTAACACTCATGTCTTTTCAAAACCAGATTACTCGCTGATAATTTATTGTTAAATAAAAAGAAACAATCTTCCTCCTCAGGACATTTGATGCTGAACCTAAAACTTCTGCTTCAGTCTCACTATTAGAGAATGTGTCTTACTGAGGAGCAGGTCATGTGACTCTCAGAGAGATGATCTTACCTCAGTGTCTCCAGTTTACAGTGAGGATTCTCCAGTACAGCAGAGAGACGCTTCACTCCGGAGTCTCCCACATTATTATAGGACAGATTCAGTTCTCTCAGGTGTGAGGGGTTTGATCTCAGAGCTGAAGTCAGAGCAGCACAGCCTTCATCTGAGATATCACAATCACACAACCTGCAGAGAGACACAATGACACACTCTTCATCAAAACATCAATGTTTTGTTTATGTTTCTGTCATGTCTCCTCCCTGTTCTGTCATTGGCTGGGATTTCACGTGTGTCTGTATTGCCCTCAGCTGCTAGCAGTTTAGACGCTGATCATGTCCATTTATATACCGCGCGCCTCCCAGCACACAACGCGGAAGATTATCGTAGAGTTAGACTAGTTCGTATAGTAGTCATAGTCACGGTCCATGTTTAGAGTTAGTTCACGCTGGATTATCCGCTCCCAGTTCCTCGTCATAGTTCATGTTTCTCGTTTTGTTTATCGACCCAGTTTTCCGTGACCACGACCTTGATTCATGTTTAACCCTGTGTATGCCTGTTTGCCGATCGCCTGACCTTCGCCTGACCTTCGCCTGTTTTGGATTACGTTTAGGGATCACGTTTTGGATTTGTCTGCTTGTCTCTCTTTTAAAATAAACAACTGTTCATACTGCACTTGCATCCGTCCTATCTCTGCTCCGTCACGATACGTGACAGAATCTCCCGCCATAACATGGATGCAGCAGGAGGACAGGGGAGACATCACGCTACAATGGGAGTAGCAGGACAATACCTTATCGGGAAACGTTCCGATTACTGGCTGCATTTCTTGTCTGTGCAGTTCCCTCAGCGGTACGCCGTTGAACTGCCGCCAGAGACAGCGGGATTGGGGAGCTACCCGCTGGAGTTCCTCTTCAACTGCCAGGACTATTTCTGCAGCCTGGTGTATCCCAAGCCTACTAAGAGACAGTGGATCGGGTTCTTGGTGTCCAGGTTTTGCGGTCCGGCCCGTGAATGGGCGGAGCAGCTGGTGAGCACTGGGTCCTCTGCCCTCCAGGATGTCACTCAATTTGCAGAACTTTTTATGGAGGAGTTCACGCAACCAGGGCAGCTTCATGGTCTGGATTTACTGGAGTGGAGAGTCAATGGACAGCCCCAGCCTGACCTGCCCTTTAACCTCTATTACGAGGGGATTGACAGGTCAGCCTCCACCGATCCGCTTCAGTTTCCAGCCAACGTGGAGGAGGTGGCACCGACATGCATGTCTGAGGGCTGCAGGAGGGAGACCAAGCTACAATGCCCTACCTGCAAAAAACTGGGTCTCCAGGAAGCATTCTACTGCTCTCATGAATGCTTCAAGAGCAGCTGGCGGGAGCATAGGAAACTCCACCGGAGAGCCCATGCAGAGATCCAGCCCGGGGTCAACAGGGTGACCTCGGAGCGCCTGTCGGAGGTCTCAGCACCTGAGCCCCAGCCGGAGGTGAACCTGGCGACCTCAGAGCTCGAACCTGAGACCCACGAGGTGAGCTCCAGCTAGAGGTCAACAGGGAGGCTCCAGCACCAGAGCTCAACCCTGAGGTCCAAGTCCAAGTCAAGTCTCAAGTCCCTGAGGTCCAAGTCAAGTCTCCAGACTCTAAAGTCCAAGTCAAGTCTCCAGTCTCTGAAGTCCAAGTCAAGTCTCAAGTCTCTGAAATCCAAGTCAAGTCTCAAGTCCCTGAGGTCCAAGTCAAGTCTCAAGTTCCTGATGTCACGTCCAAGCCTGCTGATCCAGTTGACCAAGTTCCGCTAATATCTAAGCCTAACAACCAAGTACTGCTCACGCCCAAGTCTACCGACCCGGTCACCCAGGTTCAGTCTACGCCCAAGTCTACCGATCCAGTCGCCCAAGTTCAGCCCACACCCAAGACTACTGGCACGACCACCCAAGTTCTGCCAAAGCCCGAGTCTGCTGACACGGACAACCAAGCTCTGCTCACGTCCATGTCTGCTGACATGCACAACCAAGTGTCTGTTGAAACAAACAACCAAGCTCTGCTCATGTTCCCATCTGATGACCCAACCAACCAAGTTCTGCTCACGCCCGAATCTGCTGACACACACAGCCAAGCTCTGCTCACATCCCAGTCGGCTGACATGACCAGCCAAGTTCAGCTTGCAGGCTCAGCCGAGGACGTCGCTCTGCCTCCCTGCTCAGCCGAGGACGTCGCTCTGCCTTTCTGCTCAGCCAAGGACGTCGCTCTGCCTTCCTATTCAACTGAGGACGTCGCTCTGCCTTCCTATTCAGCCGAGGACGTCGCTCTGCCTTCCAGTTCAGCTGGGGACTTCGCTCCGCTTTCATGCTCCGACGAGGACGTCGCCCTGCTTCCCTGCTCTGCTGAGTACAGTGCTCTGCTTTCCTGGTCTGCCGAGGACGTCGCTCTGCCTTCATGCTCCGCCGAGGACTTCGCTCTGCCTGCCTGCCCGGCTGTGGTCGTTGCTCCGCTTTCATGCTCCGCCGAGGACTTCGCTTAGCCTGTCTGCCCAACTGTGGTCATTGCTCTGCCTTCATGCTCCGCCGAGGACTTCACTCAGCCTCCCTGCTCGGCTGTGGTCGTCGCTCTGCCTACCTGTTCAGCCGGGGACGTCGCTCCGCTTTCATGCTCCGACGAGGACATCGCCCTGCTTCCCGGCTCCGCCGAAGACGTCGCTCCGCTTTCGTGCTCTGCTTTCATGCTCCGCCGTGGACGTCACTCCGCTTTCATGCTCCACCGAGGACGTCGCTCACCCTGTCTGCCCGGCTGTGGTCGTTACTCTGCCTCCCTGTTCAGCCAGGGACGTCGTTCCACTTCCCTGCGCCGCCAAGAACACCGTGCGGTTTCCTGGCTCTACTTGGGACATTCAGCCCAGGGGGCCGGGGCTGCCAATGAAATGGGATGACTCATGGCACTCCGGGAGCAGTGCCTTTGGGGGGGGGTTCTGTCATGATTTCCCCTTGAAGCAGCGTGCTCTAAGCGCGAATGTGCGAGCACCTGCTTTTCCATTGTTGACAGTAGTGACATCTGGACACGTGTGTTTTGTTTGTGTTTCTGTCATGTCTCCTCCCTGTTCTGTCATTGGCTGGGATTCACGTGTGTCTGTATTGCCCTCAGCTGCTAGAAGTTTAGACGCTGATCATGTTCACTTATATACCGCGCGCCTCCCAGCACACAACGCGGAAGATTATCGTAGAGTTAGATTAGTTTGTATAGTACTCATAGTCACGTTCCATGTTTAGAGTTAGTTCACGCTGGGATATCCGCTCCCAGTTCCTCGTCATAGTTCATGTTTCTCGTTTTGTTTATCGACCCTGTTTTCCGTGACCACGACCTTGATTCATGTTTAACCCTGTGTATGCCTGTTTGCCGATCGCCTGACCTTCGCCTGTTTTGGATTACGTTTAGGGATCACATTTTGGATTTGTCTGCCTGTCTCTCTTTTAAAATAAACAACTGTTCATACTGCACTTGCATCTGTCCTATCTCCGCTCCGTCACGATACGTGACATTATCTATATTTTTAATGCACATGTAACTAACTAGAAGTACATTTTATTTATTTATTTATTTATTTAAAGCATAAGTGATTCTGGAGAGAAATCATTATCACTTAATGACTAATCTATTTGTTCTGCATGTTGTACTGTTACAGAAAATTTCAGGTGAAAAACAACACTGTATACAACTGCTGCTTTTAGTGAGTTATTGTGACTCTCAGAGAGATGATCTTACCTCAGTGTCTCTACTTTACAGTGAAGATTCTCCAGTACAGCACAGAGACTCTTCACTCCTGAGTCTCCTAATGTACCTCCATACAGATCCAGTGTTTTCACAGTCAGATGCAGTTCTCTCAGATTGGAGGTTTCTGAGCTGAGTGCTGAGACCAGAGTTGACCAACTTCTCACTCCAAGTGAATCACACCTGGTACTGAAGGAAATAGAATAATCCATAATGAACTAACACCAGTGCAAATTATCAAACAAGTCCTCAAAGTTCTCACTGAACCCTCTCATTTTCATAAATGCTAAAAGTACAAACACCAGTTAGACAATATGCCTACAGGCTTAAATCACCAGGGCTGTTTCTTCCTATACGCTAGGTACTAAATTAGGCAAATACACACACACACACACACACACACACAAAAGAAGAAGAAACACACCCAAAACCAGTAAAAAAAATTACTATTAATGAATTAGTTCATGTTAATTTGTACAATTTCTTGCTTCCACTTGTTGATGTAATTAAAATGGATAACTACAGCTAACTAGCTAGTATCTAGAGTAGGGTTTACATTCATCCTGTATAATATGGGATTGTCCTGTATTGAAAAATAAAATTATTGAGTTAATACAGGATGTGATTTGACCCGTATTCTCGTACACATCGTTTCATCCATACACTAAGTCTCCACAGTGGTGAGAAACATAATAGTGAATAAAATGAAACCAGTTTCACAAGAAATAGCAGGAAGAGAATATACATGTGCAGTGTGAGCTTGCATGTCAACGTCATTGTTGCCCTGGTTACGGAAACTCATTCAGGCAATTCTTAGAAAATGACTTTCAACACAAATTCCTACAGAAACAATGAATGCAACTCAAACTGTACAGTTTACTGTGGAGCAGGCGGCAGGTGATGATCATGTCTGAGCGGCTAAAGAGCAGAGTGAATCACTTAGCTCTTTTTACCTCAGTTCCCCTGAGGAGGATATAGCATGTTGCTCTTATTTAATACATTTTTATCTTATGTACTGAGTTTTCTTGAATAAAATACACTGAAAAAATCACCATAAAAGAAAGACTCTTAGTCTATCTAGTAACAGGGGCACTCTCAATGCTGAGTTAGTAATCAGGTGAATGTGATCTGGGAAGTGGGTCATGTGACTGATCATGTGGTGGAGTTTGTAGTTAATTGTGCTGCTGGGAAATGGAGATGTTTGGTTGTGGTGTGGAATTCTGGGAGTTGTTATGAAAACAGGAGACATAAGAATCATTTTTAGGTGCTATTAGGAAATATTCTGGGGCACTGTCAGTGTTAGCCAAGCTGCCAGCTGCCACTGTAGGGCACTTGAGCAAGACCCTTAACCCTCTCTGCTCCAGGGATGCCGTATCATGGCTGACCCTGCACTCTGATCCCTACTTCCTAACAAGCTGAGATATGTGAAGAAAAGAATTTCACTGTGCTGTAATGTACACCAATCAGTCATACCTTTAAAAGTACTGAAAGGTGATGTGAATATCATTGATTATTTCGTCCTAATGGCACCTGTCAAGGGGTGGGATATATTAGGCAGCAGGTTAGCAGTCAGTTCTCGAAGTTGATGTGTTGGAAGCAGGAAAAATGGGCAAGTGTAAGGATCTGAGTGATTTTGACAAGGGTCAAACTGTGATGGCCAGATGACTAGGTCAGAGCATCTTCAGGTCTTGGGGTGTTCCCGGTATGTCGTGGTTAGTACCGACCAAAAGTGGTCCAAGGAAGGACAACCGGTGAACCGGCAACAGGCTCATGGGCGCCCAAGGCTCATTGATGCATGTGGGGAGCGAAGGCCTAGCCCATCTGGTCCGATCCCACAGAAGAGCTACCGTAGCACAAATTGCTGAAAAAGTTAATGCTGGTTGTGACAGCAAGGAGTCAGAACACAGTTGTCGTCCATCTGCCAGAGTGACTGGTAATTCTCACCTGCGTTTAATCAGTCAAAGTCTCTTTGTGCTTTCAGTTGCCGCCCGTAAAAATGAGATTGAGTGAAGGTGCGTTCATACATACAGTGATTTTTTTGCTGCTAGTTGCCAGACGCTGTACTATGATGTCGCCAGTAGGCGTTCCTATTACTGTTTGCCATAGCAACACATGTGGCGCAACTAGCGTTCCACCTTTGACAACAAACCAGTTTCCTTGCCACTAAAATAAAAAAATCTGTAGGGAGAGTGTTTGTATATAAATCCACCAGTGTATATATGCATCATATCCTATAAGATGAAGAAGAAACAGTGTGTGTTCTTTGCCATTGCTGCCACTTATCTGCGGCAAAAACACAAGTGACAATTAGCTTAGTTTAGCTTATGGCCTTAGCGCGTTTAAAGTAAAATAATAATAATGAAATACTCTGCTGACAATTCACCTTCATTTGGCAGGTGGGGAGTGCTTATTTCATACCCTGAATTCGACCCAACAAACCAATAAACCATCCTATATAACAATGCATGATGGGAACTACGTTATGTAAAAAGCGTTTGTTTTGCTAATGGCTCGCAGACTGAATCTTTAACTTGGACCAAAGACGGGTTAAATGCGTCAGTGAAATTTGGTCTAACAAACATGTTTCTGAACCACTTTCAAAAACACATAAAAACACAGAGGTTTAGAAGGTGTTTAGCGAGAGTCTGAAGGCGATGAGCTTTAATCACTCAGTTGATAGATTATAATAACTACAGCTAAAAAGAAAGCCACAATAAGCTTGCAGAGCTGGCATCTTGATGGACCGTCATGAACGGAACCCCGGAACAAAAACAGTTGCAATCTGACCAATTACAGGACAGTTTACTCACATGTGACTTGTATAAACACATTCTGGTACAGTTTGAAATGTTGCCTTGTGAATGCTAGCCGAGCCAAGGACAAAATACAACAATTTAAGTCCGCGTTTTGGAACAAAGCACAGATCTACAGGTCTGAAAATGCCCTTAAAGGACCTTCTGCTAACGTCTTGGTGCGAGATACCCCAGCACACCTTCAGAGGTCTTGTGGAGTCCATGCCTCGATGGGTCAGAGCTGTTTTGCTGGAACAAGGGGGACCTACACAATGTTAGGCAGGTGGTTTTAATATTATGGCTGATCAGTGTATGAGACAAGTAAAAGCTTTTTGATAAACGTGATGCAGGTACAATTTTTACTACTTTATTTCTTTCGTTATTTCTTCTAATTGACTTGTTTAGAGAGTTCACTCCTTGAGTATATAGATTTCTATTCATTCTGTCATATAAAATAACATGATTGGCATAGGTGGTGGCCCCTGACGAAGTTGTCGCATAGGGTCCCCAAATGTTCAGAAACGGCCCTTAAAATCATTGGGTGGGAGAGGAAAGGGGGAGAAGGGGGGGTATGGGGGGAGAAGGGAGAAATGGGGTGGTACTCACTAGATAATGATATATTCAGGGAAGTGAGCTAGTTAGCGGCCTACTGCTAATAATCAGTTACGTAGCTTTGTATGTAAATTATTGTGCTGGAGTGAATGGTTTACTGAAGAGAGAGAAATGACTCAGTGAATGAGGATGTTTTGATTTAGTGTTACACAGTGACCTCCATCCATACATGTTCGAGACCAGAGAGAAGAACAACAGGAGGAAGAAAGCAGCTGTAGATCTTTCACAATTACACTGAAACAAATAACTTGAATTAGCAACAACACAAACAGCAACCATAATGTTAGCTAGCAATGTTACATGATTATTTACCTTTGCATTAGTGACCTTACTAGCCATCTTACTAGTAGTTACATGGGTAAGTCAAGTAGGGTTAGCCTACTTGCTAACACATATTAACAAGTGCTTCTATTTCAGTTAATTTACTTTTGTTCTGGCCATGGAGTTTCTCTGCTTTGTACTAAATACAGACAGATTCTCTGTTTTCTTTAGCATCTTCTCCAGTGGAAGACCCAGAAACTCACTTTCAAATCTCTTTCATAATCCTCTGATTTGAAGTGCTGCTGCACATGTGTAAATATATATAATATCGGTTGATCACAGTAGGGATTCCCAATGGTTGAATTACGTATTGGTGTACTGCATTCTGGGTATTGTAGTGTTCGGGTGAAAAATGGAAAATGATACCAAAAGTGGGGGTGTGGTTGAGCGTCAGATGTGGACAGAGAGAAGGCGGGGAAACTGGCAGTTAACGCATGATGCTTCTCACCTGTGCCTTGTTACCGGTAGGCTCCTTATGTGTGTTTCTCTGTAATTTTGTATTACAGCAATATAGATAGTTTTATATACCATGTGTCTGTGTAATTCCACTTCATGTATAACAGAAATTCTGTAGGAAAACGTGAAGAAAAAAATCTTCAGACTACAAAGTTAAAATTAAAGATTCTAGACGTGAGTGTGATATTGCTAAGGTTTTTGTAAATAAAAACAAGATTTATCCAACATAAAACCAACATTACTGTGGTATATCCAAATATCCAACATAAAACCAGCATTACTGTGGTAATAATAAATTATAATATCAAGAACCTTTTTAATTATTTCAAAATACTGTCATAACTTCAAGACTTTGGTGTTTTTTCCTCAAATGAAATCAGCTGGCTTCCACACATTTAATACCTGCTCTTCAGTCTTATTCATATGTTTATGGATTTGTATTCTCTAATTTAACTATTTGCATTAACTCCACCCTGTATCACCTTAAATTCAAAACATCCCAAAGTAGATATTTGTCAAAGTGTTTTCAGTTTCTCTCGTTCTAACACTGTAACAGTAGAACAGTTATATTCAGCTTTACTTACATTGCTTTTCTGGATGCTGCAATCACAGGCATCATCTTCAGAAGAACAGTTTCTGTTATCTTATCTCTACTGATATATTTATTCAGGTCAAATTCTTCCAGCTCCTGTGCTGATGTCAGTAACACAAACATCAGAGCAGACCACTGTGAAGAAGAGAGTTCACTCTGTTTTCCAGATTTCAGGTAGTGTTGGATTTCCTCCACTAGAGAATTATCACCCAGTTCATTCAGACAGTGGAACAGATTGATGGATTTCTCTGTAGGAAGATCTTCACTGATCCTCATCTTAATGTACTGATCGGTTTCCACTATGCTCTGGGAGCTACTTCCTGTCTGTGTTACTAAGGCATGTAAGAGTTTCTGATTGGACTCCAGTGAGAGATCCAGAATAAAGCGAAGAAAAAGATCCAGATGTCTGACTTTCTAAAGCCTGATCTATAGCACTCTTGTGTAAATGTGAGATCCACCAGTTTAGACATTAATGGCTGTGTGTTGAGTTATTTTGAGGGGACAGCACATTTACACTGTTACACAAGCTGTACACTCACTACTTTACATTGTAGCAAAGTGTCATTTCTTCAGTGTTGTCACATGAAAAGATATAATCAAATATTTACAAAAATGTGAGGGGTGTACTCACGTTTGTGAGATACTGTGTGTGTGTGTGAGGAGTGTTCTCACTTTTGTGAGATACTGTACTGTAGAGACCTGATGCTGTATAAGAACATTTACATTTTCCATCATGAATGTCAGGTGCACATACAGAGCTACGAGGTGCTCCTGGATGCTCAGATGTACAAAGCAGTACACTTTACTCTGGTGAAGCCCAAACTCCTCTCTGAAGATCTGCGCACACACACACGTGAGTACACTGCTGCTTCTCTCACATCAATGCCACACTCTCTCAGCTCTTCCTCACAGAAGATCAGGTTTCCTTTCTTCAGCTGCTGAAAAGCCAGTTTTCCCAGTTTAAGGAGCATTTCATCATTCTCTTGCTTCTTTGAGAACTTTTCTCCTATGACGTTTGTCTGAATGATGAGGAAGTGTGTGTACATTTGAGTCAGAGTCTTGGGGATCTCTCCACTCTTTTCTTCATCCAACATTCTCTCTAGAACGGTGGCTGAAATCCAGCAGAAGACTGGGATGTGGCACATGATGTAGAGACTTCTTAATGACTTCAGGTGTGTGATGATGTTATTGGCCAGGCTCTGATCACTGATTCTCTTCCTGAAGTACTCCTCCTTCTGTGGGTCATTGAACCCTCGTACCTCTGTGACTCGATGGACACACTCGGAGGGGATTTGATCAGCTGCTGCTGGTCGGGAGGTGATCCAGATGAGAGCAGAGGGAAGCAGATTCCCTTTGATCAGGTTTATCAGCAGCACATGCACTGATACTGGTTCAGTTACATCACACACTCTCACTGTGTTCTGGAAATCTAGAGGAAAACGACACTCGTCCAATCCGTCAAAAATGAACAGAACCTTTTCCAAACTGAACATTTCTGTTTCTTTTGTTTCACTAAAACAGACATGAAGGAGCTCCATCACACTCAGTTTCTGGTCCTCCATCAAATTCAGCTCTCTGAAAGGAAGTGGAAATATGAGGTGGGTGTCCTGATTTGCTTTCCCTTCAGCCCAGTCCAGAATGAACTTCTGCACAGAAACTGTTTTTCCAAAGCCAGCAACTCCCTTTGTCAGCACAGTTCTGATGGGTTTGTCTTAACTTCAGATAAGAGCTTAAAGATGTCATTGCATTTGATTGGTGTGTCCTCTGTTGTTCTCCTGGATGCTGCCTCGATCTGTCTCACCTCATGTTCTTTATTGACGTCTCCACCATCTCCCTCTGTGATGTAGAGCTCTGTGTAGATCTCATTCAGGAGTGTTTCGTTTCCCAGGTTTATTATCACTCCATTCAAACACTCAAACTTCTTCATCAGGTTTAATTTGAACTTTTTCTGGAATTCATTCACAGCAGCAGATTCTGGGTCATGCCTGTAAGATGGTGAAGTAGGAAGGTGTGGTGAGACATGTGGTCCAACTATTATCTATACTCTAATCATTCAGTAGTTAATAACAGCAGAGAGGTTTATAAGGTTCTGATCTTACCCTGTATCTGTGATGTTCTTTTTTATTCTGTCTCCTGCTCTCTGTAGAACACTGTGAACAAAAACTATAGCTGTTAAAGAAGATAACTTCCATCATTTAAACACTATAGTCTAAACCGTTACCTTAATTTTGCTACAATAATTATTTTTAAGTGCATTAACATTCAGAAAACAGTTAATCTGGCCCTGTTTTAATTCTAGGTTATCTAGGTTATTTCCTGAAGGCCGTTAAAGTTGTAACAAATCAATATGAATGAACAGGTAATGTTTTCTAAACAGAGACAAATACTGACACAATTTTGCATAAAAACTTATTTTGGAAGATGTTTTTCATAACCACAGACTCCATAGCCAGGACAGTGATGATGTTGACGTGCACAGTGTGTGTCTGTTATTCTTTGTCCCATAGCACTGATTTAGATTCTGATTCTCTGCTATTTTTTATGAAACTGGTTTGATTTTATTTTATTTATAGGTATGCTTTCTGTTCCCAGAGTCAAAACTAAACGTGGAGAAGCAGCATTTAGTTTTTATGCCCCACATATCTGGAACAAACTCCCAGAAAACTGCAGATCTGCTGAAACTCTCAGTTCCTTTAAATCAAGACTGAAGACTTTTCTTTTTGCTGATGCTTTTAATCACATTTAAATTTTAATTAACATCTTATGCTGCACTGTAACCTCTTTTATTCTGTTTTAACCTGTTTTAATTTTTTTTTTTTAGATATTTTTAATGAACTCTTTTTAAATGTCTTCTTTTAAATATTGCTTTGTGTTGCTTATATGTTTTATGTAAAGCACTTTGAATTGCCTTGTTATTGAAAATGTGCTATACAAATAAATTTGCCTTGCCTATGTATGAAATGATGTGTATAAGAAAGAGTGACAAATCGTGTCACATATTAACTCAACAAAGGACGCACCATTTTACTTTTGAATACATGACAATACTGTGTATAAGGGATGGATGGTTGCCAACCCTAGATAGAGTGAATAGTTTACTCAAGTGTAAGAAATTACTCAATGAATGAGGAGTTTTTGAGTTACTGTTACACAGTGGCATCCAACATGTTCGAGCCAGAATATAGAGAAGAGGAACTGCACCAGTGAGAAGAGTAGCTGTAGGTCTTTCACAATTACACTGAGCCAAATAACTGAAGTTAGTAACAACACACGTAGCTACCACAATGTTAGCTAGCAATGTTAATTGGTTATTTACATTTATGTTATTTTATTTTTTTATTGGAATTTCCCATTAACTGTGACTTTAGCAGTAACATTAACAGTGAGGAGATGTTACCTGTGTAGAAGTGAGGAGTCTCCATCTTTAAACCTCAGAGGCATGACCATTGACTGATCACTCTTCATGGAGATACAGCTGGGTGCTGGTGATTTTGATCTCTTTCCCTGGAGTTTACTGCACGACATTATAGGCAGTCCTTTAGTCATGTATATACACTCTTTACCGTTTATTTTATCTAACTTGTTAATTTAATGAGAACTTAATTTTATTTACAATGAACTAAATCAAACATTATTTCATACTAAGTGGAGAGTGTTAGCTTTTCATTAACAGTAAAACTTTGCTTAAGATATTCCTTTCAAATGTACTCATTAAATAACTTCGGTAGGATATAGGGCTGCACAATTAATCAGATATCAATCGCGATTACGATTTTGACGGCCCACGATTACATGAACATGATTGACTGTGATATTAACGTTTAAAGTTCGTCTTCCGTTCATAGAAAACTCCACTGCAGATCAAATCAAGCACTTCCTAAACTTTCAGCCAATCACCATAGAGCGGCGCAGGGATGACGTCATTTTGTAGTGCCAAAACCCGGAAACGGTGTTATCATTTTAGCGTTCCAGCTGCCAGCTTCACTTCGGAAATCATGACAATAACATGTTGCTAAATGGCACTACATAGGTTGTTGGGGATATTAAACCTCATCACGCCGAACAGGAAAAAATCTTTGCAGATAAACTCGGGGCTCTACAGTGTGACCATTTCACTCGCGTTTGTGACTGAAAAGTACTTTGTGTGACTGTGAATAAATATTTATTCACACCGGTGCGAGTGACCTGTTCGGAGTTGTATAATGCAATCGGAATAAAAATTAGAGGAAGTCCAAAATGCATCTACACTGAGAAACAGTTACTTTCACACTGCTTTTCATCTCCTCAGTCAACCGAACAAGTGTGTAAATACTGCAGAGAAGCCATTATGATGACGAGTAACTCTGTACATCATCTGCTTCAACTTCCCAATCTCACAACCGCCATCTTTTATTGATCCCGCAAAATGGCCTGAACTTTCACCTGCTCGTGTAGACACAGCGCCGTTGGGCGGAGTAAATTAATAATAATGCTAATGCTACAAGGTGGGTTTAATTCAAACTTCTTTATTAAATCATTCCTCACAAATCATAAGCAAGAGTAACAACGGTTCAGTCTGTAAACATACAGTACACTGCCGCTCTCCTTCACTAACTCTAATTCACTTCATTTAAACTCACGGTTGCCAGATATCACTACAAAAGTCAACTCCAGTTTCCATGTTTTGATTTAATCCCCCCAAAAACAATATTATATAGTTAACAATATTTTTTTTGTTGCACAAGACAGTTTTCACTGCTTGTTACACTGTTTGCATTTGTTTATGTTCTTTTGTGGACACATCTACATTTTCAGTAAATAAAATACCCTTTTTCATTGAAAAAATGCATAGCATAATATTTTAATAAATGGCTATAACTTGCTAAGGGAATGTTAGATGAAGACAAAATTTCATTTGGAAGTCTAAAACATCCAGGTATAACTTTCTAAAGAAAAAATTGTTTGAGTCTACAGTAAAAAAAACAAACAAACAAACAAACAAAACAAAAAAAACCCACCAAATTGTTTCTGGCATTTTTCTAAATATTATACTGGATAATTCAATCATTCTCAGACATTTTTTTTTTGATTGGCACTTTAAATGATAAAAGATTGATAAAATATTTCTCCCATTTAAAATGATATATGGCAGTTGATGCTGACTGCTAGAATCTGTTAGAAAAACAAAAAAATACAGGAGTCAGATTTCCCGAAAATCGATCTAGGTCTTTTAAGGTTTAATACTTAAAAAGAGCCGGCACGCATTTTCCCCACACAATTTTCTTTTTTCTGAGCTTCTCCGCACACGCCCCACTGTATTATGGGAATTTTTGATTCAATTTTTGGGAATTTTTGATTCACTAAATTCCAGTGGTTTTGGTACTGCGCCATACAACCCCAATTCCAAAAAAGTTGGGATGCTGGATAAAATGTAAATAAAAAGACAATGCAATGGTTTGCAGATCTTTTGAACCAATCTCTTGAATGTTATTCACAATAGAACATAGAAAACATATCAAATGTTTAAACTGAATTTTATAAGATGCAGGTTTTTGAACTGAGCGAGGATAAAAAATGTATGGTCTCTCTCCTCTTTAGCCCTCTTTAGTTCAGAGGATGCTCTGTCCATGGTTTCCAAAAAGAATTTCAAGTTTAGATTCGTCTGATCACAGAACAGTTTTCCACTCTGCCTCAGTCCATTTTAAATGAGGTTTAGTCCAGAGAAGACTGTGGTGTTTCTGGATGATGTTCACATATGGCTTCTTCTTTGCATGATAGAGCTGTAACCAGCATTTGTGGATGGCACAAAGAACTGTGTTCACAGACAATGAGTTCTGGAGGTGTTTCTGAGCACATGCAGTGATTTCCATCAAAGAATCATGTCTGATTTTAATGCAGTGACGCCTGAGGGCCCGAAGATCACGTGCATGAAATATTGATTTTCACCCTTGTCCCTTGCGCACAGAGATTTCTCCAGATTCTCTGAATCTTTTGATGAATTTATGTATTGTAGATGATGAGGTATTCATAGTCTTCGCAATTTTACGTTCAGGAACGTTATTCTGAAATTGTTCCA